>NW_020356316.1:0-63767 GCF_002211085.1 Panicum hallii
CAGGCCTAGGGCGGCGCCTAGGAGAGAGGGGGAAAGGGGGGGCTGCACTGCCGGCTTGAATTTCAAGAATTGCGGCGCCGGAACAGTGAAGCAGGGGAGCAGAGAGGGTTATCCAGAGGAGGAAGAAGAATAGTAGAGCGCCAAGGACCTGCTTGTGATTTGCAAAAACTTCAAGGGTCTGAAAGTAAAACCAAAATTACCCACTGATACAGGGCTCTAATGGAGAAATGACCAAAATGAAAGTTGTACAACTTTCAAGCTCTATAACTTTACTTTAGGGTTTGAATTCAAAAACTCAAAGCATGCAACTTTATTTTGAAACTTTGAACTAACTAAAAATTTTTTTTAAAGATTTGTCCTTGTTACATATTTTACACACAACTTGGGCCTAAATGCAAGTTTCCAGGTGAGTCATGATGACTTGCATTCTTATAATTTGGCCCCTAGTAACTTTTGAAAATTACTTTGTACTCGTGCATTCTGCACAAAAGGATCATATTTTTATAAAATTACACATAGGGTTTATTTCTACAAATACATTCAACCTTTATACAAATCAACACATACATTACATATTATGGTACAATTTGACACCTAGGGTGTCACAGCCCTCCCCCCTAAAAAGAATCTCGTCCCGAGATTCGAAGGCAGAAAGAATCAGACGATTAGGTCTGGGGATTGGCTTTGAAGGAAGTTTGGGAAATTTTGTTGAAGATAAGATTCTGTTTCCCAAGTTGCTTCTTCTTCGGTGTGGTGATCCATAAAATCTTGTACATCTTAACTGTCTTTCTTCTGGTGGCTCTTTCTTTGGTATCCAAAATTTGAATAGGTTGCTCGGTGTAAGACAGATCAGGCTCAATCTCAATGGCGGTGGTTTCAATGATCTCCGTAGGTACTTTAATGCATTTCTTGAGTTGAGAACATGGAAGACATTGTGAATGGCAGCCAATTGAGATGGAAGGCGAATTTTGTAAGCCACAGGGCCACAGACTTTAAGGATCTCAAAGGGTCCAACATACCGGGGTGCTAACTTTCCTTTTATGCCGAAACGTTGGACACCTTTGGTAGGAGATACTCGGAGATAGACAAAATCTCCTACTTGGAACTGCAAAGGTTTCCTTCTTTTATCTGCATAGCTTTTCTGTCTGGACTGAGCTGTTCTGAGATTGGCTTGAATAACCTTGACCTTATCTTCGGCTTCTACAACCAGATCGGGTCCGAAGATTTTGCGTTCACCGGTCTGAGACCAATTCAGAGGAGTTCGGCATCTTCGACCGTATAACGCCTCAAATGGAGCCATCTGAAGACTAGATTGATAGCTGTTGTTGTAAGAGAATTCGGCCAAGGCAAGACATTTGTCCCAGCTTGTACCATAATGTATAACACAAGCTCGGAGCATGTCCTCCAGTATTTGGTTGACTTGCTCAGTCTGTCCATCAGTTTGGGGATGATATGCAGAGCTTCGAATTAGTTTAGTTCCAAGAGCAAACTGTAACTGTTCCCAGAAGCGTGCAATGAATTGGGGCCCTCGATCAGAAATAATGGTTTTAGGGACACCATGCAACCGAATAATTTGATCCAGATAGACTTCGGCATACTTCTTAGCTAAGTAAGTGGTATGCACGGGAAGAAAATGAGCTGTTTTGGTAAGTCTATCAATGATTACCCATATGGAGTCATGCTTTTGAGATGTGTTGGGAAGACCAACAATGAAATCCATACTGATGTCTTCCCATTTCCATGACGGAATGGGCAGTGGCTGAAGTGTACCAGATGCTTTGAGATGATTAGCTTTGACTCTCTGGCATGTATCACACTCGGATACATATTTAGCAATTTCTCTTTTCATTCTGGTCCACCAAAAATTCTGTCGTAGATCTTGATACATTTTGGTACTACCAGGATGAATAGAGAACTTGGACAGATGTGCTTCATCAAGGATTTGCTTGCGAAGCTGATGATCTTTAGGTACAACAATTCGATTGTTGAACCATAAAGTTCCTTGATGATCAGTGTGAAAACACTTATATTTAGCTTCTCCCTGTGATAGCTCTAGTTTGATATTATTGATACCCTCATTATGTAGTTGAGACTTGAAAATTTTATCTCGAAGGGTATTCTCGATGGATAAATGATTCAGACTACCTTGAGGAATGATTTCTAAATTGAGTTTTCTCATCTGATTGCAGAGAGTGTCACTGATGGTTGTTATGGACAAACAGTGACAACGTGCCTTGCGGCTAAGGGCATCTGCAACCACGTTGGCCTTGCCAGGATGATAATGTACCTCAAGATCGTAGTCTTTAATCAATTCTAACCAACGCCTTTGCCTCATATTCAGATCAGCTTGAGTGAAATATACTTGAGGCTCTTATGGTCAGTGTAGATGTTACACTTAGCACCCATAAGATGATGTCTCCAGATCTTGAGAGCATGAATAACCGCTGCTAATTCAAGATCATGAGTTGGATAATTTTGCTCATGATTTCGAAGTGCTCTAGATGCGTAAGCGATGACTCAGTTGTTTTGCATAAGAACACAACCAAGGCCAGTTCCAGAGGCATCGCAATAGACATCAAACGGCTGAGTATTATCCGGCTGAGCTAATACTGGAGCAGTTGTCAAAAGTCTTCTCAAAGTGTGGAATGCTTCATCACACTTAGTATCCCAGCAGAACTTAACTTCTTTCTTCAGTAGCTCAGTCATTGGTTTAGCTATCTTGGAGAAATCTGGAATGAATCGGCGATAATACCCTGCCAATCCAAGGAAACTCCGAATCTGATGGACTGAAGTTGGGGGCTTCCAATCCATAACTTCCTGGACTTTAGTAGGATCAACCGATATGCCTTCACTAGAGATAGTGTGTCCCAAAAATTTCACACTATCTAGCCAAAATTCACATTTCGAAAATTTGGCATAAAGGCGATGATCACGTAGTCGTTGAAGCACGACACGTAGATGATTAACATGGTCTTCTTTAGTCTCGGAATATATCAGAATATCGTCGATGAAGACCACGACGAATTTGTCAAGTTCCGGCATAAAGACTGAATTCATAAGATACATGAAATATGCCGGTGCATTGGTAAGCCCAAATGACATAACCAAATATTCATAAAGTCCATATCTGGTTGAGAAGGCCGTTTTTGGAATGTCGCAAGGCCTAATCTTGATCTGATGATAACCAGAGCGTAAGTCAATTTTTGAGAAGACCTTAGCTCCAGCTAACTGATCAAATAATATGTCAATGCGGGGAAGAGGGTACTTATTTTTGATGGTGACCGCATTGAGTGGACGATAATCGACACATAGCCTTAGGCTATTGTCTTTCTTCTTTACAAAGAGAGCAGGACAACCCCAAGGTGACGCACTTGGGCGTATGAAACCTTTATCAAGGAGATCTTGGAGTTGGATTTTTAATTCAGCCAATTCATTTGGAGGCATGCAATACGGCCTCTTCGAGATAGGAGCTGTGCCTGGTTGGAGTTCAATAATAAACTCAATATCTCTGTCAGGTGGCATTCCAGGCAAGTCGTCTGGAAAGACATCGGGATACTCACAGACTATTGGGATATCTTTTACTTTGACGTCTGTGATGGCATAAGTGCAAGAGTGCAAATACTCTTGCTGAGGCAGATAGAGGATAATAGCTTCTTGATGTGGTGAGTTAATCTCAATAACTCGGGATGAGATGTCTAACAGTACTCCATGTTCTGTCATCCAATTTGTCCCGAGTATCACATCAATACCCTCTAGTTTTAGCAGTACTAAATCAGTCTTGATTAGTTTACTGCCGAACTGAATTGGCACACTTTTAACCATTTGGTTAGAAGTAATCTTTCCTCCAGGGGTAGAAATCATATATGACCCCTTAATAGAGCAAAGATCAAGTCCTATTCGGGTACCGCAGTTGTTACTGATGAAACTATGAGTTGCTCCAGAATCGAATAATGTGACAACTGGTTTATGATGTATAAAGAATGTACCCGACATAATAGGAGCTCCATCCGGAAGTTCTGCAAGGGTAGTGAAATTGATTTGTCCTTGCCGAACTTGCATCATCGGCCTCTTACCCTTATTCTGATCATTCTGACTGGAACTCTGCCCTTGATTAGGTTTCTTGAGTTGCGGACAATTTCTAAGGAGGTGATCCGCACTTCCGCACTTTAAACAACAATGAGGGTTGCTTTTTTGTCGAGCTTGTTGAATATTCAGCCGCGGGCCAAGTTGTTGTGGTTGTTGTGGAAGTACAGAAGGTTGATACCCTTCTTGCTGTTGAGGCGGCCTAAGAACCAGTCTGCTGATTGGAGCATTTCGTGGTGGTGCTTCAAACAATATATTCTGATCATTTTGATACCACGAGGGTTGAACACTCGTGGATCCAGTGGAAATCCTTCGCTTCTTTTCGGCACGGTGTGCCGTAATGCAATCCTCCTGAGTTAGTGCCATGTTGACCAACTCGCTGAAAGTATTTGCCTTGATAAGATTCAGATGTTCCTTGAGCTTAGTATCCAAACCTCGACGAAAGCGATCCTGCTTCTTGGCATCACTATCAGCATGATAGCCCGCATACTGGCACAGGTGATTAAAAGCCTGTGCATACTGCAGTACAGTGCGGGTGCCTTGGGTAAGTGCCAAGAACTCATTCAGTTTCCGTTCCACCAGCCCTTCAGGTATATGATGTGCCCTGAAGGCATTACGGAATTCTTCCCAAGAGATGACATGACCATCAATTTGCATAACACAAAAAGTATCCCACCAAATACGGGCAGCTCCATGTAATTGTTGGGCAGCAAACCGAGCCTTGTTGGAGTCCGCACATGGAATCGTAAGAAGAGCAAACTTAGATTCAATGGTACGGAGCCAAGCATCAGCATCCAAGGGTTCCTCCGCTTTGCTGAACAGCGGGGGCTGAGTATTGAGGAAATCTTGATAGGTTGCTGCCAGGGGTTCGTCACGACCTTGTGACTGCTGGTTTTGTTGCTTCTGCTGTGCTTGAACCAACAGATTGAGAAGTTCAGTTTGCCGAGCCATAGCCTCGGCTAGATGGGAAAGTGATGGGGATGGTGGTTGAGAATTACTGGATTGATCTGCCCGGAAACCTTCCGGGGTTCCACGTGTGGCTCCAACCATCTGAAACAAGAATTTAGATGATAAAATTTATTTACCCTGCTGAAGGCTTACAAGGTAAATAGGGTGAGACAATTGATTTTTGATATAGCAAGGATTGGAAAGCAGGAAGATACTTAAGAGACTTAATCAACACTACTACAAGAATCCCGCTAACCACACCAAAGATCAACATTCTACCACACATCCTTAGAGGAACCAAAACACACATGATGCATTTAATGATGGGTTATGCATGTACGCTCTACTCGTCCTCACAAACCAAAAACAACTGCCGAATATCTTCGGACTTACGTAGTTAGTTTCGGTGGCATAATACATACGTCTCTCACTATTATCTAGTCGATAAACCCTATCTGTCCTAGTTTCGTATTCGTGGTTAGTGTACCTGCAGAAAACCACAATATATATCCAATGAACCTTTCATGCCAGCATGTCATGAAAGCGTCCCCAATCATTACTGTTTACTATAGAAACAGCATCTGTACTATTACCGCCGTACAGACAACGTTAGCATACGTCATCGAAACAACGTATTCACGGGGGTACCGCAAAATGCGGGGATATGAACAGCGATCGCCATATCCTGCGCCGAACCATATACTCCCAATGTAGTCAACCGAGGTTGGTACATTGGCAGCATCTCAAGTAGGCCACTGCTTGAGAAACAGCGTTCGGTTCGCATCACCGACGGGAAGGCCAAACTCCCTCAGTTGGCTGAGGATCCTTACCTTCTTACCTCACGATCGAAGATGTCGTTACAGAAAGTAAGGTTGGGTTGTGCATGAATTTAAGTTTTGACAGAAAGTAATGCTGGTAGTTAGGGTTATATACATATATAGCCACCTCTATTTCCCTTATAAACATTACCCTAGGGCTTTACGTACTAAGCACGATCCTTAACGAATCCAACGTAATTTTGCCAAACCTTTGGTGGTCAAATTTTTATACTGAAATCATTTTTAAGGTGAAATATATCTCCAGGGTAACCTTATAGCTCTGATACCAGCTGTGGCAGAACCAACCTGAATTATACCAGCTCAAGTACGCGAGTCCACTTCCGAGGGCTCCAACGTGCTTCAAATGGTATAATCCCTTGGCCTGTCGGGTAACGTCCCGATAAACCACCGATACACAGGATCAAATAAGGTTACCTCATACGAAGGTGAGTCCAGAGATACAATCACCATCACATTTTACATCACAGAGGAAATTACGTTACAAGGGTTTCCAAAAGAGGTACGAAGATTTAAATTCAGAGAAAAGATTACAAGCTGTTAAAACTATGGTTTTTAGCAGCGGAAAACATATGCGATGATTTCAACTCGTCGTTAAGACGGATGTCATGCTAAGCCTGAGCACGACATCGCTCGATATCACCAGTGCTGGCCGGGGATGGATCCCATTCCACGGACCAACCTTCTGAAAGAACATAGGGCCAGGGCAAGGGAAGAGTAGGGTCTTCCAGACATTACCTGCAAAACATATAACTAGCAAGGCTGAGTATACTAATACTCAGCAAGGCTTACCCGGAATTGGGTATACTTAGCCCATAACTAGACTCATGAAAGCTTATAATGGTTCTGGGTTTAGTTTCAGCTGAAAAGCAACAAAGAGTAGATCCTTAACTTCAAGTTTTAGCTTTCAGATTCTAGTTAATTATCCATTCTAGGTAAGCACCTATAACTAAGCAAGCATGGTATAATGTTTGGTCAAACATCATCTTTGATAACCATAATATTGCTCTTGTTACTCTATGTGGAAAAGGGATCAAGCAGTCTCAATCTTCGTGAGAAGCGGACGATTCGAATCGAATTTAACCTTGCAAGGTAAACCTAACTCACACGCTTGGAACATCCAACGACAGTTCCGAAGCAACCGTTTGCCTTTCATTCCGACTCGTGGATCAGATCCACCACAAGCGACTGCAGGAACATACGCACACCCAATGTGTGCAGGACATACGTCTGTAGCGCGACTACAAAACCCGTATTCCTGGTTGCCCTTGCAACACGTATTTCCCCAGTCGAACCAAGTAACCAAAAGAACCAAATACATGTGGTGGGAGGTATGTCCACTCCTCGGGCCGATTGGCTACTAGGCTTACCGCTTACCCATAACTCACGGTATGTGGCTAGTACTTTCAAACACTTAACCCGCACTTCCACACACTGCGACCTTATCAGATTCATCAACACAGACGGGGTATCATCTTAACCATGATACCGCACAAAACTCCCGTCCGGCATCCTTATAGTGATAACGGGAATGTAATCATTACAACTCCTATATCGCGCGAGTGACAGGAAATCACTCGACTTCTACCGGCCCTATTAGCATAGCAGCTAGTCGGACTCAAATGCTAGTATTCATCACATTGGTTTCTAGGGAAATGCAACTAGTGTTTCAAGCAATTCCTAAGAACTTAATGCATAGAATACATAAATAGATATAGATTGCAGTATAATTTAAAATAGTGGGTTATGTCCGGGGCTTGCCTTTACTGGTGAGGCTGGGGTTAGTCAAGTTAATAACGTCCGAACTTTGGTTCGGGCCTTCAGAGAATTCCTTGACGAAGTTCTTAGGGTCTTCAGAATAACCTCCTTCTGGTTCCGGGATTAACTGATAATTTCCGTCGGCGGGAGAGATGAGTCTACATGATATGCAAGATGAAGTTCAATGGATGCACACACTTTCATCTTAATTCATGGTAAAGTTGCAATCCAAAAGCTAACACTCAAGCACTTATGGTATAAGAAACCTAAGTTTTGCATCATAAGCATTGACTCATGATTAAAACATTAGTTTAATTGAAGATAAAAATTAAGCATTCAAGTTTAAATTTAATTCAAATTGAATGTGAACTCTAGATAATTAGGGTTATAAAGTTTTGAAAACTTAAATATAGATCAATTACATATTTAAAGATTTTGACCAAAAGATTTAATTAGATAAGCTTTACTGAAAAGATTTAGTTGATTGTATTATAAATAAATTGAATTAATCCAAGATAAATATTAAAACATCAATTAGAATTAAATTCAAATTTAGATTTGAATTTAAACTTTTTGAGTAAAGAATTTTATAAGATTTTGAATATTTAAAACAAATAGATTACTTTATAATTCATGATTAAGAGATTTAATTGATTAAAGTTTAAAAGGTATGCTTAGCAAATTTTTGCTTAAGATAATTCAAGATGGTTATCTTAAAAGAAATTATATTATATTATGAGTTTAGATTTGAAGATTTTATATCACTTTATATGTCCTATAGAAATTTGTATATCAAAAATTATGATCACAGAGTTAACCTTATAGGGTAAAGATTGGAATTACGGATAAGACATTACATTTTTATGTCTTAGATTCAATATAGATTCAAAACTATTTGGTTTCAAGTCAAACTCATTTAATGGAAGTTATAGAGTTCAAAACCTAATTTCAAACAAAACTGGTTTTGTAATTTTTGGAATTTTCTACAATTCTCTATTGAATTTACAAGTCAAAAATAGCACTCACATGAAATAACGAACACCCATTCACTTCTATTCTAAATACAATACATACTATCTATTTTCACAGCATGGTCATAAAACAAAAGTGATAGAATTTGAAATAAATATTCAAATACAACTGGTTTCATATTTTTTTGAATTTTCTACGATTTTCTAGGAGTTTTCCAAGTTCAGCACATTAGAAAAGGGAAAGAAACTGAAATCTTTCATTCAGACCCTTATAAAGAATCGAATTTTCGCAGGCAGGTCCTCCTGCCATTGCCGGCCGGGGCAAGCTCTGTTCCAACCCGATTCCGGCGATGCAGTAGTGAATCCGCAAGGGAAAGGGGGTGGGAAGCGAGAGGGCACCGAGACACACCCGATTGCGGCCTTAGCCGGGCTTGAGGCGGTCGGAACAGGGGCCGCCGGCGGGAGGCAGAAGGAGCAACGGCACGGTGGCGCGGGGAACTGGATTGCAGCGTGGGAGGGGTACAACGGAGTGGGGAAACGGCTTCTATAGGTCCCGGGGGTGCTATTTATAGGAAAAGGAAGGGGAGAGAGGGGCGCACGGCCGGGGAACGACGGCGGCGTGGAGGAGCAGTACTGGCAGCGGCGCTGGGCGTGCTGGGAACGCGAGGATGTGCCACGGGGGCGGGCTAGGGCGAAGGGGCAGGCCTAGGGCGGCGCCTAGGAGAGAGGGGGAAAGGGGGGGCTGCACTGCCGGCTTGAATTTCAAGAATTGCGGCGCCGGAACAGTGAAGCAGGGGAGCAGAGAGGGTTATCCAGAGGAGGAAGAAGAATAGTAGAGCGCCAAGGACCTGCTTGTGATTTGCAAAAACTTCAAGGGTCTGAAAGTAAAACCAAAATTACCCACTGATACAGGGCTCTAATGGAGAAATGACCAAAATGAAAGTTGTACAACTTTTCAAGCTCTATAACTTTACTTTAGGGTTTGAATTCAAAAACTCAAAGCATGCAACTTTATTTTGAAACTTTGAACTAACTAAAATTTTTTTTAAAGATTTGTCCTTGTTACATATTTTACACACAACTTGGGCCTAAATGCAAGTTTCCAGGTGAGTCATGATGACTTGCATTCTTATAATTTGGCCCCTAGTAACTTTTGAAAATTACTTTTGTAACTCGTGCATTCTGCACAAAAGGACTCATATTTTTATAAAATTACACATAGGGTCTTATTTCTACAAATACATTCAACCTTTATACAAATCAACACATACATTACATATTATGGTACAATTTGACACCTAGGGTGTCACATGTGAGGCTCTGGTTTTCTTTTTGCTGAAAAGCGACAAAGAGTATGATCTAACTTTTAGGTTTTAGCTTCCATATTCTAGTTTCATTAACCATTTTAGGTAAGCACCTATACTAAACAAGCAAGGTAGAGATTAACATCCATCCCAATTATTCCAGCAATAGTTACTGTTCTTACTCTATGTGGCAGAAGGAATAAGCAGTCTCAATCTCCGCGAGAAACGGACGATTCTAAATCAAATTTCCAAACCTTGCAAGGATAAACCTAATTCACACGCTTGGAATATCCAAGGATCGTTCTGAAGCAACCGTTTGCCTTTCATTCTGACTCGTGGATCATGACCACCACAAGCGACTGTAGAACCGTACGCACAACCAATGTGCAGGACATACGTCTGTAGAGCAACTACATGACCGTACTCCTATCCGCTGCGCGGAACATGCTCCCGCACGTCGGTGCGTGTGAAAAACAAAATTACGAGTGGTGGGAGGTATGTCCACTCCTCGGGCCGATTGGTTACTAGGCTTACCGCTTACCATATTTCATGGCATGTGGCTAGTACTTTCAAACGCTTAGCCACCACACACTACGACCTTAACAACTTTTATCAACACAGATGGGGTAACCTTTCGAGTCATGATACGGCACATGACCCCATCCATCATCCTTATAGTGATTGCAGAATAGTAAACATTTAACTCCTATATCGCGTGAGTGACAGGAAATCACCCGACTTCTGCCGGTCCTATTAGCAAAGCATCTATCCGTTAAGGACTCAGGCAAAACACATAGGTTACTAGTATCCATGCATCTAAGGTTCCACTTCAACTCCTAGACTTAATGCAAGATATAATATATAAGTATAAAATTGTAGTAAATTGAAATACTGGGTTATGCAACGGGGCTTGCCTTCTTGAGCGGGGCTAGGGTCAGTGATGTCAAAGACTTCCGAACTTTGGTTCGGGGCTTTAGTTAGGACCTCGGCGACGTTTGCAGGATCTTCAAAAAATCCTTGCTCAGGTTCCGGGACTAGTTCGTAGTCTCCGTCGTCGAGTGTCGCTGACTCTACATGATATGCAATAATTTGACTTAGATGGTTCTTGAGTTAAGAGTTTTATCTCACGATAAAGTTGCAATCCAACAATTTGATATACACCATTTCATAAAGCAAGAGGTTTAAATATAAACCTACTATTGGTATCCTAATTCAATTATCCTGATTAGTTGAATTTGAATTAGGTTACTGTTATCGCCGTATTTTGACCGGGCCAGAAGTGGGCCATGGAGCAAGATGGGCTTAGAAGGCAGTCGTGACAAGCTTGCGAATTGGGCCCTGTGCGGATAATGGAGGCCAGTAAGGCCGTGTAAGTTAGGAATAAGCAGTTAAGATTCGTGTCGTGTTAGGCTAGGGTTAGTTAAAGAGAACAAGTCTACGGACTATAAATTGTATCACGAATAAACAAGAAAGACAGAATCGTTCATCATCAACTCTCGGCGCATCGCCTTCCCTGTTCTAGGGTTTCTCATCGAGTAAGTGCCATGCGACCCCGATCACGTTCTGCGTGATCGGGGTAGCACTATCCTTGCTCGTTCGTTCACACGTTGCTCGTGCTGAAGCCTTGTAGATGGCGAGTAGCGTTATTTATCTTAGCATGCGTAGAGTAATCTTTTCCTTTTGTGCTTTAATCATGCTTTATGTGTTGCTCTCGCATGTTTGATCGTCGTGTTCGTTCATGGATACGATGGTTTTGTCTTGTTTCGTAGTTGTCAGTAGATCCAATCTGTTATGGCTGGTTTCTATTTATTTACAAGCTTGGTTTGATATGTGCATGATTAGGCCTTGCAAACGAGTTGAATGATCCGATGATATGCTGTGTATCGGCTTGTCGCTTGAATAGAGGTTGTTTCAGGAATCGGCTTTTCGGTTGTTTCTTCAATCTCTGTTTGGATTGTTATTCCGATGCCTTCGCGTATTTGTTAGGCTCAATCACGTGTAGGATGTTCCGATCGTGCAGTGAGAGCTAGGTCGTCGTAAATTGGATTAGATTGATATTTATGGAGCAAGTTCTATTTAAATATATGCATATGTTTCTATATTGCCCGTTCCAAAGATCCGATCCGGTATTGATGCAATCGGCTCCTTATAGCCGATACCGGGGAGGAGGTGATGAGCCGATCACGGCTCGGATTAATCTTTACACATGTCTGTGCACGCAGGAGTTTGACACGTCACACCCTCCTGATCGGGTGCAGGATCAGGTGGCACGCCTAGCGACTCCAAGCCAGGGCGTGTGCCGGACCGCTGGGCCGTTGACCGAGGGACCGGGGCCTGCCAGCCGTCCCGGAAGCCTCCCGGCTCCTCGTGTTGCCTGTCGCTGCCCGCCGGCGGGTTTTGACCGACAACAGTTACAAGTTTGATTTTTAATTTGAAATCCATAAAGGCTCTAACCTTGAGTTTTTGTGGGTCAGCCCTCTTCTAGTGGATGAGCCTACTGTGAATTTTTCATAATTTTCTGAAAACATACACTAAAGTGTTTGAATTAAGTTCTAATTTCAAGTTTAAATGCAAACCTTAAGCAAAATAGTGTTGTAAAATTCCTAAAATATTTACTATGGGCTACTCTATTGAAGAACATCACATGGTAAAAAGATCTAAGCATGAAAACCTTAGTAACATGCTTGATTAAATTTAAATCATTTCAAGCTTGATTTGCATAAGTTTAAATTAATTCAAACTAGATTTCAGTACTGTAGGTGAAATTTTTACACAAACTCACTCATGCCTTAAACAAGCTACTCACCAAAATTCACAGGAAATAAAGTTAACATGCAAAAGTTACACTCAAGATACCCTTTTGCTAAACTTTAAAATAACTCAAAAAATATTTGGTTTCAAACTGAACTCTACTAACAAAAGTTATAGAGCTAGATTTCAGGAGTACAACAAAATTGGTTTGGCAATTTTTGGATTTTTCTACAAATTCCTATGAATTTTACAATTTGGCTGCTTTGAATAGGGGGTTCTGATTTTCTACAGAAAAGCCCCTGGAAAGATTCAAATCCTTGCAATTGGGTCCTTGGCTGGGCTACACAGGAAAACCGATCGATGCCAATCAAATTCCGGTGAGGGGGCTCACCGGCGGCAAGGGGCAAGTGGGGGAAAAGGTTCAGGGGCTAACGGCGGTCACGGGGGTGGCTGGTGTTGGGGAAGAGAAGGGCTGAGGCGGCGGGTCGACGGCGAACAGAGGTGGGCGGTGGAGGTCCGAGGGACGGCGTCGGCGTGCCGGTGGCCGGAGGGCAGGAGAGTGGCGGGGAAGTGGCTAGACAGCTTCTACACGATGACATGGTGCTGGTGGGGTGCTTGGCCGGGGCTAAGAGGCGGTGGATCGACGGGACGACGGCGAGGCCGAGCGGCGGCGGAAGCTCGAGCACACCGGCGCGGTGGTCCGGTCGTTCTGGTGCAAGTGAGCGAAATTGGGAAGGGTGGGGAGCACGAGTGGGTGGCGGGGGTGCTTCTAGAGCACTAGATCGGGGATGGGAAGCGGCGGAGGTGGCTGTCGATGGCTAGTCGAGGCTGCGGCGGGGCTCCGGCGAGGTGGAGAGCGCGGGAAAGTGAAAGGCAGTGGAAATGCACGTGTGTGAGCGCAAGAGTGAGTCTGTGGGGAGCTCCAGGACGTGCTCAAGTTCAGGTACATTAATTTTTATTGGATACCTAGAGCTCGGAATGCCGAAGCCAATGATCTAGCGCAACTGGCTTCAGGGTATAAAGCCGATGGGTCACATCATCAGGCATATTTCCTGGACCAGGGAGATTGGAGAGCCGATATCTTCAATTACTTGAAGGATTCGGCTCGGGGGGCACCCAAGAGGATACAATACAAAGCTATGAAATATGTCCTCATAGGGGATGATATGTTTTACAGGACCTTGGAGGGGTTACTGCTTATGTGTTTGGGGCCAGTTGAATCCAATCGGCTCCTGCATGAAGTTCATGAAGGAACGTGTGGGACCCATCAGTCGGCCCACAAGATGAAGTGGCTAATTAGGCGATCAGGATACTACTGGCCCGCCATGCTGGAAGATTGTTTTAAGTATTACAAAGGGTGTCAAGCATGTCAGAGGTTCGGAAAGATCCAGATGGTGCCAGCGTCCGTTATGAACCCCATCATTAAACCATGGCCGTTCAGAGGCTGGGGTATGGACATGATCGGCAAAATTAATCCTCCATCTAGCAAGGGTCATCAGTTTATTCTAGCTATCACAGATTATTTTACCAAATGGGTGGAAGCGGTCCCGATGAAGTCGGTGGCATCCAGGGACGTTATTCAGTTCGTCAAGGAGCACGTCATTCACAGATTCGGGATTCCACAGACTATTACAACAGATGGTGGCTCGGTTTTTATTTCAGAAGAATTCAAGAAGTTTGCTGCTGATATGGGAATCAAGCTGATTAGATCATCCCCATATTATGCTCAGGCAAATGGACAGGCCGAAGTGTCCAACCAGAGTCTTATCAAGTTGATCAAAAGGAAGATCGATGAGTACCCTAGACGTTGGCACGAGGTCTTGTCAGAAGCACTTTGGGCATACCGCATATCATGTCACGGGGCGACAAAAACTTCTCCTTACCACTTGGTCTATGGGCAGGAGGCCGTGTTACCATGGGAGGTTACGGCCGGGTCAAGGCGTGTGGAATTCCAGAATGACTTATCCGCTGAAGAATATGCTACTCTGATGAGCGATAATGTGGAAGACCTCACGGAACTCAGGCTATGGTCACTAGAGAAGATCAAGGAGAATAAGGCTAAAGTGGCCCGTGCATATAATAAAAAGGTTAAGCCAAAGGAGTTCCAAGTAGGAGACTTGGTTTGGGAAGCAGTATTACCATTGGGAACTAAAGACGCGGCATATGGCAAGTGGTCCCCAAATTGGCAAGGGCCGTACAGGGTCGACCAGGTCCTACCTGGGAACGCATACATGCTTGAAGAATTGGACGGCGCTAAGTTCCCGGTAGCAGTCAATGGCCAACACCTTAAGAAATACTTCCCAAGTATGTGGGCTAATGAACAATGAAGCCGATGATACCCATCAGGCTACAAGCCGATGCAACCAGCAAGCTAAGTAGGGGGGCAAAGGCTGAGTCGACAACGATCGGCATTGGCAATACAGGAAACAAAAAGGACCAATAAGTATTGATCGGCTCGATCAGATTAGAACAGCCGATGCGGTGCCATCGACTTTAGAGGTGTGCTTATGGCAATCAAGCATAACAGGTTATCAAACAGCCGATGTGCCACCATCGACTCTAGGTTCGCTACATAAAAACACCACAGGTTCACCACACAAACGCAAAGTTTATCTTGGACAGGACTGCAGAAGGAAGGCATCGATAGCAGCGATAGCATCAAGACGGATGCGGTCAACCTCAGCAAGCACTGCTTCGTCCTCTTCGTCTGCCCCCGGCACCACCTGTTTGTTTAAGCTATTCAGCTCGGCCAAGTCCGTCTTCAGCTCGGTGGTCAAGACTTCTGCCTCCTGCTTGGAACCCGCAATGAGATTCTTCTCCTCCTGGATACGCTGCTTGGTGGCCTGGACCTTAGCTTCAAGGTCTTCCAGTTCTTTCTCCAAGAGGTGAAGCCGATGGGCAGAAGCAGATGTGTCGATCTTAGCGTCGAGTGCGGCCTTCTTCTTGTTGATCGACTGACACATCTCAGCGATAATGGTCCTTAAGAGCGATTGGGAACGCCGAGTCTCGATCCTGCGGCGAGCTTCTGCCACTTTCGCTTGAAAGGAAGAAAGGTACCCTGCTGGCAAGAGCTTGACCTGGAGGCTTACAGGGAGCTGGGAGTTAACCTCGTCGAGGATCTGCTTGATTGCACTGGAATCCTGAATCAAGGCAGAGACGGAACCCGACAGAAGATCCTTCACGCGGAGAAGTTGATCGGCAGCGCTGGTTAGGCCTGAGGAGGAGTCATCGGCCTCCAATATGGTTGATCCGATCGAAGCAGGGTCAAACGCGAAGAGCTCCGAAAGGTCCAGGTTCTGAAGGAAAAGAGGGTGAGACAGGCATTACGGGAAAAGACCAAAAAGGCTACAAAGAAAAGACGAACCTGTCTTGAGAAGGAAGCGGCGATGGCCAACGTAGGGGCGATCGGCTCCCGGGAGTGCGTTCCTTTCGAGGAATGAACGATGGCGGCAGAGGCCATATGGATTGCCCCTCCAGAGGGAGAAGCGACAGCCGATGGGGCAGCAACCGGCTCTACGGAGGCAACAGCCGATGAAATAGCGATCGGCTCCGCTGAGCGTACCTCTCGCGCAGGGGAATCAGCAATAGCTGGGGCAGGAGAGGGTCCTTCCAGACAGGGGCCGACGACCTGCAGACCTAGCGAAGCAGCTGGGACAGCAGCCGATGCAGAAGGGCCTTTCAAGTTTGTTGTACCAGGATCACGGAGAGTGATCAAGGCCCTGATGGGGGCATCCACGTCCTCTGGCGCCTCCGAGGACGAACCTTTCTGGCACGGGGGCTCCTCCCCGCTGGAGACTTCTACAACGGCAGGCTACAAGAAAAGAAAGTATCATTAAAAGGGATATAAACAAAAACCCGATTGCAAAGCGGGAGGAGGGGCCAAACCTGGTTGGTGACTGGAGATGGAGGATTAGGGGAAGACGGCGCAGCTTCCTTCCGGACCTTCCTGACGAGAGTCTTCCTTGTCTTAGTGCGGGCCCGGGGGCAGCAGCCTCAGAAAGCCGTTTTCGCTTGGGGGTCAACTTGGCGATGCTCGACTGAATCTGCATCACACTCTTTGATGGAGGGGGTGCGTTCCTGCCAAAAAGGACTACAGGAGCGACCGCCCGGAAATAAAAAGGTGATCCATCCTCGTTCATCGGTTCTGGGCCATCTTCTTGCTGCCGGAATAAGGTGAATTCAGGAGGGATCTAGCAAAGTTTAAAGAAGGAACGTTAATCCAAAAGTTGGTACCTCTCCATCGGGGATGTCATATTCGGGGTGGATCTGCTGTAGCATCGGACCCAGAGCTCTTTGGAAAACGTGAGTTTGCCACATCGTCCACCATCCCTCAAAGTCGACAGCCGAAGAGGTAAGAGTGAAATTGGCAGGAACGGATAAGGAAAGGTCCGTAAACAAGCTGTAGCATCTTTGGGCGGTCAGAGCGTCAGGAAGATCTACCCTGTTGGATGTCAGCAGGTGGAGAAGGAAGTGGGGAGGCACCTGCGCAAGGCCAAATTGCCGGGCTGCTACGACCGGCTGGTAAAACTCATAACCGGGCTTAAGAATTCGGTTAGAGGTGCTCATGCCGACTGGGAGAAGGCAGGGCCGAACCATAAGGGAGTAAAGGTGCCTAGTGTCAGCATCATAGGCAATATCAGCCAAACGGAAGGTAGCCGGGTTCTCGAAGAGTTCAGAATCGGCATAAGGAAGAAAGTCTGGGTTATCAAGGCCTTTATAGAAAATCTTGAACCAACGGGAAGCATCTGGAGGATTCAATTTCCCACCAGGGAGACTGTATAGGGCCTGCCCGAAACTAGTGCACCTAATCTGTCTCCCACTCAGATCAGGGAAGGAATTGCCGACTAAGGAGGGGAAATCAGGGTCAGAATTGTGGAAATAAAGGCGAGCCCACAATTGGATGAACCACCATGGGCCACCAGTTCTGATTTTCTTCTGAGTAAGAAGGCTGGAAGTCATCAGATGGAGATATCTGTAAATTTCCCCCAGAAATAGTTTACCGAGGCCAACAGGTTGACCCCTGGCCAGTTCATAAGCCAAGGAGAGGTAGTTTTTGGTCGGGGCAAGGGAAGGACCACAGAAGAGGAAGTGTTCAAGCCATAGGTTCAGAAAGGCCGTGTGCTCCTTTTCCAATACAGGGCCCTTGCTTTTCTGGTGTTGGCTCAGGTATGTGCTCCAGTTGGTGCATACAGTTTTTGAAGACAGTTTGTAAGGGACTACATGGAGGCTATAGGCAGAAGGGCAAGCTGAAGATATGTTTAGGCCGGTGATCATCACAACATCTAACAATGTTGGTGCCAATGGGCCATGCCCGAAGAGGAAGCAATTCAAGGCGTCAGACAAGAAATAGCCGATGGTCTTTAGAAGGTTCTCATCTTTTTCAAGGGGTGAGAGGGACAAAGACAGAGCATCGGCTATCCCGATTGATTCCCATAAGGGCTGGTAGGTATTCGCTACCCTGTTGTACCAAACTGTCCAGCCTTCAGGGGGGTTTGGCCAGGCGCGGAGGCTATCCGACCAAGATTCTAGGTCTACATCCTGGCTCACAAAGGGGATCCGGTTGGCCTCACACGAGATCAGATCTACGGGTTTCTCGTAGGAACGAGGTCCAAGGCAGAAGGAATTGGGGGAAGAAGGATGTGGCAAGAAGATATCGGAGGCCTGAAAAACCCCAAGAAATCAAGATTGCCGAGGGAAAAGTCATTTAACTGCGCAGTGAAAATTTGTGGATGCTGCATTAAATTAATGGGGGTCGGAGTTTACCTTCAGACCAAAGGCGGCGGCGGCGGTACGCGAGGATTCCGCCATCGGGAATCTTGAATCGAGACCCTGGAGAGTGGATTTAGGCTCGGCGGCGCAAGGTCGGACAGGTGTCTCAAGGACTAAGGGGGATCTTGCGGCTAGGGTTTGTGAGCGAAAAGGAGATCGGAGTTAACCTTCAGAGATTTGCGCTGGATTGAAAGGCCGGCAGAAGGTAAAGTAAATTGAAGGGCGGTTTTAGATCCGTATTGGTATATGCTAAGGCCGATGCGTTGCCATCGGCTCTTGAACAAATTATTGTGCACAAGAAGAGGAGTTAATACGAAAGCGAATTCCATTCACAGCAAGGCAGTAAAACAAAAGAGGAGCTAACTACTCCTAAAGATGACCTAGCAGGGATACTACGGTCTACCACCAGTACACATCAGAGGTCTTGCGGCACTTGGATGGTGGAGCAACGCTAGTGCCACTGCTGCTGCTACCATTGTGGCCATCATCGTCGTCCTCGCCACTGCTGCTGGTGAAGCTGTCATCATCGTCGGCTCCTTCGCGGCCGTCGGAAGTATCGTCCGATGACCTGTCAAAAAGAAAGGTACCTGCCATCGGATCTTCCTCGGAGGAGATGGAATCGGATTCTTCCTCTGAGAGAGAAAGGTCTTCTCCCCAAAGGGCATCGTCTTCCTCTTCCTCCAGCTCGGCTCCGAGGAGGAGTGCGAGATCCTCACCAACAGTCAAAGATGCGTTGTCCTCCGACTGGTAATGGAAGTCCCACTCCTCTGCATCCCAATGCAGGGGAGCACGGACCTTATAAGCGGAGATTGGGTCATATTCTGGAGTTGGTTCTCGTGTGGTTTCGGATTCATAAGAGATGACGGAAGAGGCAGAAGAGGAAGAGGCCATGGTAAAAGGAGGGAGGAGGAGTTGGCAATGGTCATGAGGGGAAGTGGTTAAGGAAGGTGCTGGAGTCAAGTTTATAAAAGCCAACGAGTGGGTGAAATGAATCGGCACCATAACGATTCCCTAGGAAGCCGGCGTAGAGCAGTCACGTCCGTCGGAAGTTGAAAGGGCATGGTGGTACGGATCGGAAGACGAAGGGTCAAGGCGGTGATGATTTCGGAATTACCATTACCGAAACCAGGGGGGCATGTGTTATCGCCGTATTTTGACCGGGCCAGAAGTGGGCCATGGAGCAAGATGGGCTTAGAAGGCAGTCATGACAAGCTTGCGAATTGGGCCCTGTGCGGATAATGGAGGCCAGTAAGGCCGTGTAAGTTAGGAATAAGCAGTTAAGATTCGTGTCGTGTTAGGCTAGGGTTAGTTAAAGAGAACAAGTCTACGGACTATAAATATGTATCACGAATAAACAAGAAAGACAGAATCGTTCATCATCAACTCTCGGCGCATCGCCTTCCCTGTTCTAGGGTTTCTCATCGAGTAAGTGCCATGCGACCCCGATCACGTTCTGCGTGATCGGGGTAGCACTATCCTTGCTCGTTCGTTCACACGTTGCTCGTGCTGAAGCCTTGTAGATGGTGAGTAGCGTTATTTATCTTAGCATGCGTAGAGTATTCTTTTCCTTTTGTGCTTTAATCATGCTTTATGTGTTGCTCTCGCATGTTTGATCGTCGTGTTCGTTCATGGATACGATGGTTTTGTCTTGTTTCGTAGTTGTCAGTAGATCCAATCTGTTATGGCTGGTTTCTATTTATTTAGAAGCTTGGTTTGATATGTGCATGGTTAGGCCTTGCAAACGAGTTGAATGATCCGATGATATGCTGTGTATCGGCTTGTCGCTTGAATAGAGGTTGTTTCAGGAATCGGCTTTTCGGTTGTTTCTTCGATCTCTGTTTGGATTGTTATTCCGATGCCTTCGCGTATTTGTTAGGCTCAATCACGTGTAGGATGTTCCGATCGTGCAGTGAGAGCTAGGTCGTCGTAAATTGGATTAGATTGATATTTATGGAGCAAGTTCTATTTAAATATATGCATATGTTTCTATATTGCCCGTTCCAAAGATCCGATCCGGTATTGATGCAATCGGCTCCTTATAGCCGATACCGGGGAGGAGGTGATGAGCCGATCACGGCTCGGATTAATCTTTACACATGTCTGTGCACGCAGGAGTTTGACACGTCACACCCTCCTAATCGGGTGCAGGATCAGGTGGCACGCCTAGCGACTCCAAGCCAGGGCGTGTGCCGGACCGCTGGGCCGTTGACCGAGGGACCGGGGCCCGCCAGCCGTCCCGGAAGCCTCCCGGCTCCTCGTGTTGCCTGTCGCTGCCCGCCGGCGGGTTTTGACCGACAACAGTTACAAGTTTGATTTTTAATTTGAAATCCATAAAGGCTCTAACCTTGAGTTTTTGTGGGTCAGCCCTCTTCTAGTGGATGAGCCTACTGTGAATTTTTCATAATTTTCTGAAAACATACACTAAAGTGTTTGAATTAAGTTCTAATTTCAAGTTTAAATGCAAACCTTAAGCAAAATAGTGTTGTAAAATTCCTAAAATATTTACTATGGACTACTCTATTGAAGAACATCACATGGTAAAAAGATCTAAGCATGAAAACCTTAGTAACATGCTTGATTAAATTTAAATCATTTCAAGCTTGATTTGCATAAGTTTAAATTAATTCAAACTAGATTTCAGTACTGTAGGTGAAATTTTTACACAAACTCACTCATGCCTTAAACAAGCTACTCACCAAAATTCACAGGAAATAAAGTTAACATGCAAAAGTTACACTCAAGATACCCTTTTGCTAAACTTTAAAATAACTCTAAAAATATTTGGTTTCAAACTGAACTCTACTAACAAAAGTTATAGAGCTAGATTTCAGGAGTACAAAAAAATTGGTTTGGCAATTTTTGGATTTTTCTACAAATTCCTATGAATTTTACAATTTGGCTGCTTTGAATAGGGGGTTCTGATTTTCTACAGAAAAGCCCCTGGAAAGATTCAAATCCTTGCAATTGGGTCCTTGGCTGGGCTACACAGGAAAACCGATCGATGCCAATCAAATTCCGGTGAGGGGGCTCACCGGCGGCAAGGGGCAAGTGGGGGAAAAGGTTCAGGGGCTAACGGCGGTCACGGGGGTGGCTGGTGTTGGGGAAGAGAAGGGCTGAGGCGGCGGGTCGACGGCGAACAGAGGTGGGCGGCGGAGGTCCGAGGGACGGCGTCGGCGTGCCGGTGGCCGGAGGGCAGGAGAGTGGCGGGGAAGTGGCTAGACAGCTTCTACACGATGACATGGTGCTGGTGGGGTGCTTGGCCGGGGCTAAGAGGCGGTGGATCGACGGGACGACGGCGAGGCCGAGCGGCGGCGGAAGCTCGAGCACACCGGCGCGGTGGTCCGGTCGTTCTGGTGCAAGTGAGCGAAATTGGGCAGGGTGGGGAGCACGAGTGGGTGGCGGGGGTGCTTCTAGAGCACTAGATCGGGGATGGGAAGCGGCGGAGGTGGCTGTCAATGGCTAGTCGAGGCTGCGGCGGGGCTCCGGCGAGGTGGAGAGCGCGGGAAAGTGAAAGGCAGTGGAAATGCACGTGTGTGAGCGCAAGAGTGAGTCTGTGGGTAGCTCCAGGACGTGCTCAAGGTCCAGAAGAAGGCGCGGCCGTGCGGGAGCAGCTGCTGGCAACCGGTGGGAGGCGTGGCGGCTCGGGGCAATGGCGGCGCGACGTGGAGAGGCATGGAGGGGTCCAGCGCGGGGTGGAGAGCAGCGGCGCAGGTGCTGGGGCGGCACGTGGCGTAGAGGGAAGTGGCGCAGGGGTAGCAAGTGCTCTGCACATGGCCAGCGAGGGCGGTGGGGTTCGGGCAGAGAGGAAAACAGAGCAGAGGGGTTGGAGGTAGACGAAGGGGACTTAGTTGCAATTTCCCAAAAGTGCAGGGACTCCTGTGTAAAGCCTAGTTAACTTTCAAACCATAGCTCAAATGGAAATGTGCCCAAAAGAAAAGGTGTAGAGTTTAGCAAGATCTACAACTTTGCTTTAAGGTTCAGTGGCAAAGGAGCTAAGGGTTTGAAACTAACATAAAACTTAGCAAAGTTTTAAACTTTAAAGAAATCCTATTTAAAATCTACACTACATTTGCATCCTTTGGGGTAGTTTCACCTCTATTTGCGATTTAAAAGTAAGTTCTTGACCTTTTGCAAAACAACCTTCATATGTTTTAATTTTACCTCCCATTCTCACCCATTTTGCACCACAGGACTTAAAATTTTTCAGATTTATAAAAATATCCTTTTGCCTTCGCATTCAAATTTTTGCACACATACCAAAGATCAAACACACATACATTATATTAGAATCTAGTGTGTTTTAATCCTACATATCTAAATGTCACAGTAGCATTGTAGAACTACTCATACAATAGAAAAACTAGTAAGAGATAGTAGGAAACTACCCGAAAAATACTCGGGTAGGACTCCTGGGCTCGTATCTGACTAGGACTTCTATGTAACCCTATCCCCCAAACTATATAAGGGCGGGCAGGGACCCCCTCCATATAGGAGATCACCCGATCACCACCTAAGGCAATACAAACCACACAGACATAGGCTATTACGTTCTCAACGGCCTGAACCTATCTAACCTTTGTGTTCCTTGCACCTTTGAGTTCCTGATCTCGGTGACACCCTATCTACAAACTCACCACCTCGGGGCTATCCCTCGGTGGACGTGGCGGTAAAACACCGACACTACCCGAGTACTACTCGGGTAGTTTCCTTCTATTCCGACTAGTTCTACTCCTGTACGAGTAGTTACAACTAGTGTAGGGTGTGGGCCATGTGCGGAGTCCCATGGCCCCAGGTCTGACAGGCCCTCGAGCTCCTCGTAATCGAGTACTGCAGGCATCCGAGTACTTCTAAAGGCATCTTCAAGGTCTTCCAAACTCCGTCTTGAAGGTGTCTTCCGAGTACTTCCGTGGCCGCATCGAGGTTGTGAGATGCTCATGCCCCGAGTAGTTTTCAAGTCTTCTTTTATATGGGGTGTGATAAAATTCGCACTACATATGGAGTAGCCCCACGAGCCTTAGGTTGAATCGAAGAATCAGGCTGAGGGTCAAATTAGTCTTGAATCTTCAGGTCTTTATCTTCCAAATGAATTTGAAAAATAAGCCATTGATGACACGTGTCCCGCAGTATAACACCCTAATTTTCAAATTAGGAACCTAAATAATTTTTGCTAGATTCTTCACAGGGTCCATAAGGTTTTTATTCAATTATTTTGATTTTAGAGCATTTACTGTGAATTAACAGTAATTTACTTAACCTTAAAAAGAAATATGAGGAAATATAGGTCTTGTGCATTTCATGCCACATTGCATTATTTTATTGTTTGTCTTCCATTTGAATTTAAATTTTAAATTCAAATTCAAATATATTTGAATGCAATTCTTTTTCTCCCTCTTTTTCTCTTCCGGCCTGGCCCACTCCTTCTTCCTTTTTCATTTTAACTTCTCTCCTCTCCCTACCGCACGGCCCAGCCCAGCTGGCCTTCCTTCTTTCCCCTCCTTTTCTCCCGCACGGCCCAGCTGGCCAGCTTGCTCCGCCTCCCCCAGCACGGCCCAGCCCGCGCACTCCTTCCTTTTCCCCTTCTTTCTCTCGCTGACAGCTGGGACCCACCTGTCGGGGTCGTCCCCGACCTCGAGCCAGACTCGGGCTCGAGCCCGAGTCCGGCCATGGCACGGCACAGCCTCCCCCACCGCGCGCTGCCCGGGTCCGCACATCAAGACCCCGCGGCCGCCCTATAAAGCTGCCGCCTCGTGCCCTAGGCTCTGCACATCCCGCATCCGCTGCCTTTTGCTTCGTGAACCCTAGCCGCGCCGCCACCTTCGCCACCAAGCTCGGGGATGCTGCCGTCTCGCCGCTCTGCCACCGCTCCGTCGCCCCCGCCTGCTACCGAAGCTTCGCGTGGAGGTGGGCATCATCGCTGGCCCTATTTCCCTTTGTTTTCCCACCTGCTCGCGCGCGCAATGTCTCGCTGGAGCTCCACGACCAAGCCTCCACCGACCATAAACAAAGCCTCCAAGAGGACCGAGCTATACCCCATCAACGCACTCCCCTCTTGCCCTTTCAGTAAGACCATTACAAGCTAAAGTTTCTAATTATTTAGCCAAGACGAGAGCCATGTAGTATTATGGTTGCACTGTTTTCCTGGGTGGTTCTCCATGTTCCAATTAATGCAATGATCTTAATTATCACCATAAAAGTATTCCAGAACATGAGTAAACCAGTGTAGCATGATTTCAGGTTATCCAACCAAAGTCTAAGTAAAAGCAACTAGCGTAGCTACAACATAAATATAATAACCCAGGTTTAATAAAGGAAGTTCAAAAGAATCTGGGCACATCCTTAGTTTGGGACCCATCATATTCTAGAGACATGCATGCATATAAAGTAAATGTAGGTATTTATAAATGTGACACTCAGGTACATAGCATGGTCACACTCTAGATCTTTAGTGTGTTGTTATGTACAAATGTAGCAAAAGTGTGTTTAAAAATGTTAATGATAAGGAAAAGTAATTGTTTATAAAATTGTATTTAAATCAGGGTCCTTTTGTGCTAAATGGGTGAGCATGGGGGGTAGATTTCGAAAGTATGAGGGTTGCTTTTCAAAATTTCAAAATTTGTGTTTAAATCGCAAAAGTGGGTGAAACTACCTTTCGGATATATGTGTAGTGTAGTTTTATCTATAGGATTTACATAAAGTTTGAAAATTCAACTAAGTTTCATATTATTTTCAAAACTGTTGCTCTTCTGTGGATGAACCTTAAAGCAAAGTTGTGCATTTTGAAAAACTACACACTTTTGCTTTTGGATCCATCTCTATTTGAGTATTTGTCTGAAAGTTATCCAAGCTTTACAGTGAGACCCCTAAACTTTCTACTTTTTACAACTGGGTCCTCTTCGTCTTCCCCAATCCTGGGCTTCTCTCTGTTTCCTCTTCTGCTGCACGCCGCCGCCCTCGCCCGGTCCTGAGCGCCGCCCTGCAGCTCTGCGCCCCTCTGCGTCTTGCTCCACGCGTCGCTTGTCCCTCCTTCCACCGCCCGCGTTGCCCGCGCTGGTCGCCCCTCGTTCCTCCACGTCGGACAGACGCCCCGAGCGGCCGCCACGCCGCCCCATCAGGCACGCCGGTGCCGCCTGCCACTCTGCGCCTGGCCGCGTGCTCTCCCTCTTCTTTTCCCTCTCTTCTACAAACCGGACGCTGCTACAAACCGATCCAACCCTCTCTTTCTCTAGCTGCTTGACCCTTTCTTCCTCCTCGCAACACCGAGCCGCCGCCGCTGATTCCTCACTGGAATCCTCCTCAAGCGCACCATCCTAACCAAATTCCCTAAGCCCTGAGCTTCCTCACCTCCTCCCCTAGTTCCCCAGCTTGATCCGGTCTAGCCCCGGCCACCCCCTCGCCGGAATTGCCCCCACCCCGAGCCGCCCCTCACCGGCGCCGCCCGAGCTTGACCTCGTCGTCGACAGCACCCTCCGCCACCTCTTCGGCCGATCCAAGTATGGGAACCACATCACCGTCACCCCCTGGTGCTCGTGCGTGCGTTAGCTTCTCCTGTTAGCCGGCCCTTCGCCGGGAATGGCGACGTGCCGCCACGGCCGCCGCACCTCCCCGTCGTTAGCTCTGTTCCCCTATTGCCCGTCATGCGCGTTCACCTCCACATCATTCTTTAGGTCCCGTAGGCCCTGCCCGACCGGCTCCTCCCCACCGGCGACCTCGCCGCCGGGCCGCCACGGCCGCCGCACCTCCCCGTCGTTAGCTCTGTTCCCCTATTGCCCGTCATGCGCGTTCACCTCCACAGCATTCTTTAGGTCCCGTAGGCCCTGCCCGACCGGCTCCTCCCCGCCGGCGACCTCGCTGCCGATGAGAACACGCCGGGACCGAGCGGCCAGCTGATGTCAAGGCCGGGCAGGGGCACATCTGTGAGAAGAAATTCTTTTCCAGGGACCCGAGCGCAAAAAGACCGAGACCCCCCCTCTAGTAGTTCTATTATTTCATGTGTGTGTGTTGCTGCTTTGCAAAATTCATAGAAAACCACAGAAAAATCCAAAAATTGTAAAACTGATTTTGTTGGAAACTAGATTTCAAACCCTACAACTTTTGTTAATGAAGTTTGGTATGAAACTAAATATTTTTGCATCTATTTTAAATCTAAGGTTAAAGAGTATTTTGTACATAACTTCTACATTTTAGCTTTGTTTCTTATAATTTCTAGCATATGACTTCTATAAGCTATGTGTAACCTTGTATTAAAATTTCAAACCTAGCTTTGTTTTGTAGCTTAAAATCTTTTGAATTTAGGCAATTCAAATTTGAAATGCTTTAAAGTTAGCTAAGCATGTTCTTTAAAACTAATTAGTTAAGATCTTTTTGTCATACTCTAATGTGTTAAGGATTAGTGTATATTTAAAATTCCAAAACTTTATAATCCTATTTACTTAAGTTTTGAATTTAAATTTGGAATTCAAATTCAAATTCAAATGTTCTAGTTCCTGTTTGCAATAAATTCAGTGATATCCTCATGATTCCTTTATAGATGGTAATTCAAACCTAAACCCCTTTTATTTCATGAACTCATGTGTGTTGACTCTGTTGGATTGCAACCTTATTGTGATGTAAGATTCTAAATTCAAATCTCATTTTACTTAATTTATGCATATCATATAGAATCAACGACGCTCGACGACAGAGACTACGAGTTGGTCATAGGACAGGATCAAGGGTTTTCTGAAGACCCAACACCAGTCGTCAAGGAACTAACTGAAGCCCCGAACCAAAGTTCGGAATCCTCTGACACTCCTGCCCCCAATCCCACTCAGGAAGGCAAGCCCCGATGCATATCCCAGTATTTCATTTTATTACAATTTCACTTAAGCCTTATATATCTTGCATTACGTCTAGGAGTTGAAATGAAAGCCTAGTTGCATAAAATCTTAGGGATCCAATGTATTGTACCCAAGTCCTTATCGCATAGATGCTCTGCTAAATAGGACCGGTAAAAGTCGAGTGATTTCCTGTCACTCGCGCGATATAGGAGTTGCTTGTTTACAATTCTGCAACCACTATAAGGATGATGGACAGGGTCATATGCTGTATCATGACCTGAAGGTTTACCCTGTCTAATTTATTAAAAGTGTTAAGGTCGCAGCATGTGGTAGTGGTGGCTAAGCGTTTGAAAGTACTAACCACATGCCATGAAATATGGTAAAGCGGTAAGCCTAGTAACCAATAGGCCCGGCAAGTGGACATACCTTCCACCACTCATAATTTGGTTTTTTTTTCTCATGCACCGACCTGTGGGAGTACGTTCTGCAAGGCAGACAGGAATACGGGTTCATATAGTCGCGCTACAGACGTATGTCCTGCACAATTGGTGTGCGTACGGTCCTGCAAGTCGCTTGTGGTGGCCTGCTCCACGACCCGGAATGAACAGCAAACGGTTGCTTTGGAACAATCGTTGGATGTTCCAAGCGTGTGAGTTAGGTTTACCTTGCAAGGTTAAATTCGATTCAGAATCATCCGCTTCTCACGAAGATTGAGACTGCTTATTCATTCCGCCACATAGAGTAAAAAGTGCAGTTGTTGATGAAATAATTTTGATGGATGATAAACTCTATCTTGCTTGTTTAGTATAGGTGCTTACCTAGAATGGTTACTCAAGCTAGAATCTGAAAGCTAAAACTTGAAAATAGATTATACTCCTTGTTGCCTTTCAGCTGAAATTAAACCCAGAATCTTTATCATGCCTTCATGAGTCTAGTTACGGGCTAAAGTATACCCAAACTCGGGTAAGCCTTCCTGAGTATTAGAATACTCAGTCTTGCTAGTATCTTTTTCAGGTTTAACCTTCGAGAATCCCACGGACAACCCTGCATGGCCAACGTCTGTTCCTTTTGGCTTGTCCGTGGAGTGGGATCCGTCCCCGGCTGGCAGTGACCCTCCTGAGTGACACCAGGCCTTGGGCTGAGCATGGTGTCCACTTTCGCAACGTGTGTAGTCGCGTAATCTTTTCTTTCCGCTGTGAGTTTAGACAAGCTGTTCTGCTTGTCAGTTTGAATACGGTTTGTATAAGTTTACTTGAGTTTGAACCTGGTATGTAATAATGTTTGAATATCTGTAAATTAAAAGTTGATGAGCTGTTCTGTGATTGTAAACTCGCCTTCGTGCGAGGTAAGCCTGCTTCGATCCTGTTGAACCGTGGTTGTATCGGGCGGAGACCCGACAGACCAATGTATTATTCCGTTTGAAGTGCGTTGAGTTAATGACAGCTGCATAGCGATCATTAGCGCACTTGAGCCGGAATAATTCAGGCGATTCTGCCACAATAAAGTTATTAGGACTAAAGTATGATCAACGACCACTTGCCTTCATCAAATAACTGTTGTTGCTCAGGAATGTCTTCAAAGCTCAGCTCTTGCGGACCCTCGAACTGTGTATCGTCTATCATAACACGCAAGTACACACAAAAAATAATACAATAAATAAGAAACAGTACACCAAGCAATATAAACAGAACAAAATAACATTATAAAGCTACTGTATATGTTGCAAGGGTCGCGTGATCGCGAGAATCGATGAAAATGGAGTTAAAACGGAGAAGTTATGACTAAAATATGATTCCAGGGGCTTATTTGTAGAAGATTTGAAACTAGAAGGGCTCTGAACAAAGAAACTAAGGGCTAGAATATAATTAAACCTTAGATCTAGGGTTTAGATTGCAAAACAGAAGGGCTAAGGATGGCGGGTTCTATTTTGGAAAAGACAGGGGCCTAAACAAAAGAAAAAGGATCTAATCTAACCTGTTGAATCGGGATCTAACTACCGTGGACTGCGAATACTTTTGAACTGCCGTGGACTATGGGTTGATTTCTATGAAACTTAGGGGCTGAAGTGAAAAATCACCTCGGGTTGACCGGTATCTGGTTCTCTTGACTCGGGTTAGATCTAATCTAACCTGTTGAATCGGGATCTAACGGCCAGGAGCGGCTGACAGCGCAGGGACGGCGGCGCTGAGCGCCGGCGGCGAGGGGAAGCGGCAGCGGGCGGCGGTGGCTCGCCGGACTAACGTGTAAATGCATTTCCGGGCTCAGCTTAGGCTCGGGTTTTGCCTGGGAGCAAGAGAGCGAGGCAAGGAGTGCCTCTAGGGGCTCGGGAAAAGGCGACGGTGGCTGGAGATAGCGGCCGGCGGTGAGACGCGGCTCGGGACAATGGAGAGCAATTGGCGTGCACGGGAAGGCAGGGAAACAGGGGATAACCGGCCAGTGATGATCCTTACCCAATTGTCGGGTTTTATCCGGCTGCCCACCGAGGGGTATACCCAAGGTGGTAGGTTTTGGGTTAGGATGCGCCGAGATCAGGAACTCGAAGGAGCAGACAACACAAGATTTAGATAGGTTCAGGCCGCAAATATGCGTAATGCCCTACGTCCTGTATGATGGTTTGTATTGCCTTGATGTTGATCTGGTGATCTTATGCCTTGAGAGGGGTCCCTGCCCGCCCTTATATATCCGGGGGGACAGGGTTACATGAATCCTAGCCCGATACTAACTTAGGAATCATACTCAAGTACAACTCGAGTAGTTTCCTTCTGTTCCGACTAGTTCTACTCCGCATGCGGGTAGAATACAACATAAATAAGGTACAGGACACGTCCTATCCCCTAGCCCAATACGGACTCCTTGATGTACACAGCCCCGTGGCCCCAGGTCTGACAAGCCCCCGAGCTCTTCGTAGCTGAGTACTGCAGGCTCTTTGAGTACTTCTGAAGCAATCTTTGACTTCTTTCGAAGCTCTGTCTTGAAATTTCTCTTCGAGTACTCTTCTGACTGCATAGAAGCTATGAGGTGCTCATGCCCCGAATTCTTTCTTTTGTATGGGGTGCGATGAATAATCGCACTCCATATGGAGTAGCCCCCGAGCCTTAGGTTGAATCAAAGAATCAAGCTGAGGGTCAAACTAGTCTTGAATCTTTTCTTCTTATCCTTCGAGTACTTTCGAAAAATAAGTAGTCGATGCCACGTGTCTCACAGCCCCGAGCCTTGAATCCAAATGTTTTGGAAAAAAGGATCCCAAAGGTCGGGGCAAAAATGCTCCCTTTTGATAAAATATATTCTAAGAGGAGGTAATTGGCAGAAATTGAACTCGAAACTCAAAAAACCTCTTTTTTCGGGATAATTAACCCTGAAAAAATGGTTAGTCAAGTAACGGCCAAAAAAATCCACCAAAAAACTGCCCATGTCCCATTAGTCCCCTTGCGCGACGCTTCACCTTTCACACAGTAAACCACTGCCTGAGCGCTGGTTATTTAACCCCGCAGTCAGTTAGGGTTTTTCCTGTGCCTTCAGATCTAATGCCGCCGCCAGAGAAAAAACAAAACCCCAATTAGAGCTTATCCTGCCATCGCCCTCCCGCCGCCCTGCGTAGTCAAAAATCTCCGAGCCCACCACCGCAGCCCCCGAGCATTGTGTAAACAACTCGTGGCTTAGCAGATTTGCAATGGCGCCAAAGAAAACCGACCAGAAGGACTTGAAGGAAGTGCAAGCAGCAGCCGGCGAGTGGTCGATTAGTAAGTGTTCTCACTACAATCTCACAAATTTGGTATTGGGAGGTCTGCTTCAGGAGAGAGATCTCATCAATTGGCGCCTTCCCTTTCGTGATCCATTCCCCATGGAAAGCGTCGACGAGATCGTTTCTTTCTGCTCTTTTTCGGAACGGCGATTTGCCCTCCCCACTTGTTCATTCTTCCGTGGCCTTCTCTACTTCTACCTGGCCTATGTCAGAGATCCGCAGTACTCAAAGAGCCAGGTAGGGGTGTGCATCAGAGATCCGCTTTCCCTGGGTCTGACACCAATGGAGGAGCTTCTGCGGAGGCTTACGGAGGCAGAGAAGCGGCGGAACGGCGAGCGGTCGGGGTGTGGAGGCGGCAGCGGTGGAAGAGCTCGGGCAACTTAGGGTTCTCGGGCGAAGATGGCGGCTGCAACTTGGGGAAGTCCTAGGGAACGAGGGCGGCGGCTGCGGCCTTGGCGTGCAAGCCCGGGGCTCTGTGCAGTGGGCGTGCGTGCTAGACTCGGGTGCGAGTCCGAGACGGACTCGCGCCGGAAGGTCGGGGACGACCCTGACGGGTGGGCCCTGCCTGTCAGTGAGAGAAGGGGGAATAGGGGAGGAAGGCAGGTCACGTAGGGGACAGGGCTAGGGAGGAAGAAGCTGGGCTGCGCGGAGGAGAAGGAGCTGGGCCACTGGGCTAGGCCGTGCGGGAGGGAGAGAGGGAAGAGAATGGCCAGGTTGGGCCAGGCTGCAAGGGGAAAAAGAGGGAGGAAAAAAGAAAAGAGGGAGTGGGCTAGGCCCAATTAGAAAAAGAGGGAGAAAAAGAATTGCATTCAAATACATTTGAATTTGAATTTGAAACTTAAATTCAAATGGAAGACAAACAATAAAATAATGCAATGGGGGCATGAAATGCACAAAAACCTATATTTCCTTATATTTCTTTTTATTGTTAAGTAAATTACTATTAATTCACGGTAAATGCTCTAAAATCAAAATGATAAAATAAAACCTTATGGATCCTACACTAATTCTGGCAAAATTTATTAGGTTTCTAATTTGTAAATTAGGGTGTTACACAAACCATGTCAGCTTATTCTTGATTTTGGCCTCGCATGTCACATAATTTACTCTACTTGCTGAGTACCAACCATAAGTGTACTCACGCTTGCTTTACTAAAACCAATACTGCTCGGAACAAGATAATTGTTCGGAATTTCTTGAAGATTTTGAGGAGTACTAGGCGTATATCTCCTAGTCATCTACCCGTGAAGTTGAAGTCCACTGCTAGTTATAAATGTTTATTTATTCGCTTAAGATTAAGACTTTCGATCATGTAATAAAGTACTACGATACTCTTTATCGTTATGATATTGTTTCGGGTATACACTTCTGACATCTATCATATGTGTGGAACTTGATCCTGACGCACATATGAGATGCATTCGGTTCCTTTTTCAAAACCGGGTGTGACAGAAGTGGTATCAGAGAGTGTTGGCTGTAGGACATTAGCCTAGTTAGTAATGGTCAAATTTTAAAGCTTATTTTGCTTAGTAACCTAGCTTCTGCTTGCTTGCTTTTGAAAATTGCTTATTTCTTGATTATATCGCTATTATCTCATCCTTGACTTCATGCTTGCCTCTCAAGGTCACCTATAGCATTTTCTAAACATCCTCAATCTTGCGCTATCCTCACTTTTGCTACAGATGGCCAGAACTAGGAAGATCGCCCGCAAGAACACCCGTGGACCGTCTCATCCGATCCATCATCCTTAGGAAGTGCCCGACCAGGAAGAGCCCGAGCAGCCGGAGGACTTGCCTGAGTTCGTGGTGGTCGATGACGACGATGACTACTACGGCTATTACGGAGGAGGCTGGGTGGACACTGATACTGAGGAGGAGCCCATGGAGCTGCCTGAGGACCACCCAGACGCTGTAGGCGACAGTAATGAGGATGCTGGCGGAGGGGACGATGCCGATCCAAGTGCCGCAGGAGGAGACAATGCTGAAGACGGTGATGATGACCCAGCTGCACTTGATGGTGGTGACGAGGACCCAGACGATGATCCAGAGCTAGCCGACGCAGCTCACAAACTGCGACTAGAGCCCCATTATGAGAAGCAGATACATCGCCTGGACTTTGCTGAAGGTCCATTTCCAGCACTTCTCTGGAGGGCCATGCAGAGAATCGGCTTCCCACTAATGCCATGTTATGAAGCCTGTTTGTAGAAGAATGCTCAGCAGGAGGAGGAATGGTTAGTGGCAGTTGTGATGTGTGTTCCGGATGAGAAGTATGGCAGCCGGATGGAGTACTACAAGCACTTTGATGACGTGCCTAGGAGGACTTTGGATGCAGGGACTAGTGAAACTGCTAGAAGAGCTCTCTACTATCTCTGCCATGCTTATCGGGATGAGCTCCAGGGCACCGAGTTTCAGTAGTTCCCACACCGCATGAAGGGTGCCACCAGTGCATAGATTCCTATCCCACCCCCTGGGGGAGGAAGCTTGCTCATGGACACCACACAGGAGTTGGTCTCTGCTCTCAGCACTGACTTGGATGCTGCCGGAGCAGAGATCTAGGAGGTCAAGAGGAAGCTTTGGAAGACGATTAGGGAGAAGGCGATTCTGGAAGCTCAGCTGAGGGGAGATCAGAAGTTACCCCCAGAGTATGACAGCGAAGAGTCCATAGAATACCTGCCAGAGTCACCTCCCCGCTAGCGTGTTCACTACGGAGAGTCCAGCTACCGCACCCGCTACCGTTAGAGATGCTAGATCTAGAAGTTTAAGTTAGGGCTGTCTTTAAGAGTCTTTTTGTAATCACTAGTTCGAATGGTCTTTATAGTTTGTTTAATCTTAGTTAATGTGATTGTGTGCTTGGTCTTGTGAGAACAATTTGATTTGGATCTTTGTAATGATTGTGATGAATTATGGAGTGATGACCACAATTACATCAAGTTTTTAATAAAGATAGATAGTTTAGTAAAGTTGGGTTATCTATTTTATTTACTATCTATGTCTTATCCTTGCTCCTATCCTTTTTCCATGATTAATTTCATGAGTCTCACTTTTCTAACCGATCAGATGGTGAACACCAGGTCCAGGTCAGGAGTTGATCAGCCTGCAGTACCACCTCAGGAAACAAGCAACAGTACCAACCCCGATCCTCAACAAAGTCAACACACCAGGCACCACCAACAGGGATGGAGCAGTTCCTTGCAGCTCAGACTCAGCTGCTAACCAACATGGCGAACACCATCGCCAACATGCAGGCCTAGATGAATCAAGCTCCACCACCTCCAGCTAGAGACAGGCATAGAAAATTCATGAGCCACAAACCTCCTTCATTTTCTCACTCACCTGATCCTCTGCAAGCTGATGATTGGATCAAGATGGTGGAGAAGATTCTAAACATTGTCCAGTGTACTGACAGGGAGAAGGTTCTTCATGCTTCACGCAAACTGGAAGGAACCGTCGTAGATTGGTGGGATGCTTACACCGCAGCTCATGTCACCCCCAACACCATCACCTGGCAGGAGTTCAAGAACAAGTTCAGGGAGCAACACATACCCAAAGGTCTGATGAAGCTCAAGAAGCAAGAGTTCCTTGCACTAAAACAGGGAGCAATGTCTGTAAGTGAGTACCAGGACAAGTTCATCCAGCTGTCTTGCTACGCTCCCACAGATGTAGCAGATGAGCAAGAGAAGCAGGATCACTTCAGGGATGGTCTGATTGGGCCTATCAGGTATCAGCTGATGGTGCACACTTTTAAAAACTTCCAGAAGATGGTGGACAATGCTATCATGGTGGAGCATGCTCGCAAGGAGATGGGTGAGAAGAAGAGGAAGTTTGAGTCGTCAGGGCAGTTCAGCAAAAGTCACGCCCTCGTTTCACGCCCCCGCAAGGAACACCTTTTCGCACTGGAGGATAGGGTGTCAACTACGGGCATAATCAATACCAGCACCCCAATCAACAGAACCAGCAGCAAGCTCAGCGTGCTAGTCAGTCAATGCAGCATCCCAGCTTTCCGCAAAATTGCCAGAACACCCCTACTGGAAGACCTGGGAGGAACAACACCCCTGCTCCCACCGGTGGTAATACATGCTTCAGATGTGGTGAGGTGGGACACTATGCCAATGGTTGTCCCAAGAGGAATGCCTAGAATACTCTATGCTAGTTCAACAAAAGTGGATAGAGGCAGACTCCACAGTAGCAACAGCCCAGAAACAACAACCAGATGCCGTATAACAACAAGGGTCAGCAGAACTACGTCCGCGGGCATGTGAATCAAGTGGCCACGGAGATCGCTCAGGAGGCTCTGGACATTGTGCTCGGTATGTTCCTAGTTAACTCAGCCACTGCATTAGTTTTATTTGATTCCGGAGCATCACATACTTTTATTTCTGCCAAGCACGTTGCTAAGTACTCCATTCCCCTATGCACCATGCCTAGTTCCATGCCAGTGAATTCACCTGGGGAAATATGAGGGTTGCGTATCAGTGTCTTGGGGTGAAGATATAGATTATGGGAAGGGAATTCTGTGCAAATCTAATAGTCTTGCAGTCCAATGGTATTGACATCATTCTCGGAATGGGATGGTTGACAAAGTACGACGCAGTTATTCACTGTTCCAAGTAGTCAGTGATTCTCACTAGTTCAGAAGGTGAACGGTTTGAGTTCGTTGCAATACTTCCGTTGGCAACAGACTGTGCAGTGAATCAGGTGAAGGCAGATTTGGTAGAGGACATCAAAGTGGTGTGTGAGTACCCGGACGTTTTCCCCGATGAATTGCCAGGTATGCCACCTGAACACGACATTGAATTCCTCATAGATCTTTACCTGGTACTGCACCCATTGCTAAGAGACCATATAGAATGTCAGTTGGTGAATTAGAGGAACTTAAGAAATAGCTAGATAAGTAACTCATTCATCCTAGTTCTTCACCTTGGGGAGCACTCGTGATATTCGTTGAAAAGAAAGATGGTACACAGAGGATGTGTGTTAATTATAGAGCTTTGAATGAGGTTACCATCAAGAACAAGTATCCATTGCCTCATATAGAAGACCTGTTTGATCAGTATTCTCCAAGATTTATTTGAGGTCAGGGTATCATCAGCTGAGGATACGACCCTCAGATATTGCCAAGACAGCTTTCACTACCAGATACGGGCTTTATGAATATACAGTAATGTCATTTGGGTTGACTAATGCTCCAGCTTATTTCATGTATCTGATGAATAAAGTGTTCATGGAGTATCTTGACAAGTTTGTGGTAGTGTTCATTGATAATATCTTGGTGTACTCCAGGAATGAGGAGGAACACGAGGAACATTTGAGGCTTGTTCTGCAGAAACTCAGAGAAAATCAGTTGTATGCCAAGTTCAACAAGTGTGAATTCTAGTTGAGAGAGGTCTCGTTCTTTGGTCATGTTATCACAGGCGGAGGCATTGCAGTGGATCCAGGGAAGATCAAAGATGTGTTGAATTGGGAACCGCCTACGATAGTGTGAGAGATCCAGAGTTTCCTAGGACTCGCAGGATATTACAGGAGATTTATAGAAGGCTTCTCTAAGATAGTGAAACCCCTTACATCACTACTAGAGAAAGAAAAGAAGTTTATATGGTTAGAGGTATGTCATAACAGCTTTGATGAGTTGAGAAAAAAGGTTGACTACCGCACCAGTATTGGATATGCCTGATATTCACAAGAGTTTCGACATCTACTGTGACGCTTCTAAACAAGTTCTTGGTTGTGTATTCATGCAAGAGGGGCACGTGAATGCATATGCTTCTCGTTAGTTGAGGAAACATGAGCAGAACTATCCCACACACGATTTGGAGTTAGCAGTAGTAGTACATGCTCTGAAGATATGGAGGCACTATTTGTTGGGTCACAGATGTCAGATATACACCGATCACAAGAGTCTGAAGTACACTTTCACTCAGAATGACCTCAACCTAAGACAAGAAGATGGTTAGAGCTCATAAAGGATTATGATCTGGAGATACCTATCATCCAGGGAAGGCAAATGTGGTTGTCGATGCCTTGAGTCGCAAGAGCTATGTGAACGCAACAATGGCTAGCCGGATGCCTCGGGAATTATATAAAGAGTTTGAATGACTCAACCTTGGGTTCGTTGCTCATACGAAAGGAATCACTATGGAAGTAGAGCCGACTCTCGAGCAAGAGATACGGAAGGGTCAACTTGAGGATGCTAAGATTGAGGAGATAAAAGAGATGATAGAGGCGGGCAAGGCACCTGACTTCACAAAAGATGAACATTAAATTGTATGGTTACGAAAGAGAATATATTTGCCCAATGTGGATCACCTTCGTGAGAAAATTTTGCAGGAAGCTCATGACTCGGCTTATTCTATCCATCCTGGTAGTACCAAGATGTATCAGGATTTGAAGGAGAGATATTGGTGGTATGGCATGAAGCGTGATGTTGCAGCTCATGTGGCATGGTGCGATGTGTGTTAGAGAGTCAAGGCAGAACATCAGAGACCAGCCGGTTTGTTACAGCCTTTAAATGTGCCAGAATGGAAATGGGAAGAAATTGGTATGGATTTCATCGTGGGGTTGCCACGCACACGAGATGGATATGATTCTATATGGGTTATAGTGAATCGTTTGACCAAAGTAGCTCATTTCATTCCAGTGAAGACTACCTACATAGGGGCACGATTAGCAGAGTTACATATCTCCTGAATTGTGTGTTTGTATGGGGTATCTAAGAAGATAGTGTCAGACAGAGGTACTCAGTTCACATCTTGATTTTGGCAGAAGTTGAATGAGTCAATGGACACGAAGTTGAATTTCAGCTCCGCTTATCATCCGCAGACTGATGGGCAGACAGAAAGGACAAATCAGGTATAAGAGGATATGCTTAGGGCCTATGCCATAAAATATGGAGGTAGCTGGAACAAGAGTTTGCTATTTGCAAAATTTTCTTACAACAACAGCTATCAGGCCAGTTTGAAGATGGTACCGTTTGAGGCATTGTATGGCAGGAAGAGCAGAACTCCGCTGTATTGGAGTGAGACAGGTGAAAGCAAAATGTTCGGGCCTGAGATCATTAAAGAGGCTGAACGATAGGTACAGGTTGTCCGTGAGAATCTGAAAGTGGCTCAGTCAGGGCAGAAAAGTTACGCAGATACTCAACGATGGGAGTTGACTTTTGAAGAAGGAGAATTTGTGTATCTGAAAGTGTCACCTATCAGAGGTTTGCGCAGATTCAAGGTCAAAGGGAAGTTGTCACCTCATTACATTGGCCCGTTCAAGATCTTGGAACGGAAAGGCGAGGTAGCCTACCAGCTAGAGCTACCTGCGTGACTGTCAGATGTGCACAACGTGTTCCACATATCACAGTTGAAGAAGTGTTTGAGGGTATCGGAGGAACAGTTGCCACTGGAGGAGGTTAATGTATAGGATGATTTGACTTGCACAGAGCACCTAGTCAAAACCTTGGACACATTGGAGAGAATCAGCCGGAGTAACAGGACTCGGATGTGTAAGGTTCAGTGGAGTCACCATGCAGAGGATGAGACTACTTGAAAATGAGAGGATGAGTTACAAGCAAAATTTCCCCAGCTCTTTGCTAGCCCAGCCGAATCTCGAGGACGAGATTCCTTTTAAGGGGGGTAGGTTTATAACACCCTAATTTTCAAATTAGAAACCTAAATAAATTTTGCTAGATTATTTATAGGGTCCATAAGGTTTTTATTCAATTATTTTGATTTTAGAGCATTTACTATGAATTAACAGTAATTTACTTAACCTTAAAAAAATATAATGAAATATAGGTCTTGTGCATTTCATGCCGCATTGCATTATTTTATTGTTTATCTTCCATTTGAATGCAATTCTTTATCTCCCTCTTTTCTCTTTGGGCCCGGCCCACTCTTTCTTCCATTTTCTTTTTCCCTTCTCTCCTCTCCCTCCCGCACGGCCCAACTGGCCAGCTTGCTCCGCCTCCCCCAGCGCGGCCCAGCCCGCGCGCTCCTTCCTTCTCCCCTTCTTTCTGTCGCTGATGGCCAGGACCCACCTGCCGAGGTCATCCCCGACCTTGAGCCAGACTGAGTCCGGCCATGACACGGCACGGCCTCCCCCACTGCGTGCTGCCCACGCAAGCACGCCAAGACCCCGCGGCCGCCCTATAAAGCCGCCGCCTCGTGCCCTAGGCTCCGCACATCACGCAGCCGCCGCCTTTTGCTTCATGAACCCTAGCCGTGCCGCCGCCTTCGCCGCCAAGCTCAGGGACACTGCTGTCTCACCGCTGTGCCACCGCTTCGTCGCCCCCGCCCGCTACCGAAGCTCCGCGTGGAGGTGGGCATCGTCACCAGCCCTTTTTCCCTTTGTTTTCCCGCTTGCTCGCGCGCGCAATGCCTCGCTGGAGCTCCGCGACCGCGCCTCGCCGTTGTCCGCCTTCCTCAGCCCCGATGCCTCATCCCAACCCCTTAAATGTGTTCCTCTCCTTGCTCTCTTTCTCCTAGGCCAAACCCGAGTCGAAACCGTGGCCAGAGTCGTGTTTACACGATTTACCGACAAGCCGTCGCCGCCCGCCGCCGTAAATCCTCGCCATCGGCGCCAGCGCTGCCGCCCGCGCAGCTGTCTGATCGGATTAGTTCTAGACCAGAGTCAAATAATCCGATAGCGGTCAACCCTAGGGTATTTTGCACTTTAGCCCCTGAGTTCTATCGAAATCAACCCGCAGTCCACGGCAGTTCAAAAGTATTCACGACTAGATCCTTTTTCTTCTGTTTAAGCTCTTGTATTTTTCTAAAATAGAATCCGCCATCCCTAGCCCCTCTATTTTCCAATCTGAACCCTAGATTTAAGGTTTAATTAGGTTTTAGCCCTTGGTTTCTTTATTCAGAGCCCTTCTAGATTCAAATCTTTTACAAATAAGCCCCTAGAATCATGTTTTAGCCATAACTTCTACGTTTGAACTCCGTTTTCATCGATTCTCGCGCTCAGGCGACCCTTGTGACATATACAGTAGCTTTATAATGTTGTTTTGCTCTATTTATATTGTTTGGTGTACTATTTCTTATTTATTGTACTTGTTTATTTGTATGTAGTTGTGTGTTACGATAGAAGGTGCGTAGTTCGAGGGTTCGCAAGAGCAAGGCTGTGAAAACATTCCTGAGCAGCAGTACTTTGATGAAGGCAGGTGGTCCTTGATCATATTCCAATTCTAATAACTTTTTAAATACACACATTTACTTTATATGCATGCATGTGCCTAGAATATGATGGATCTCAAACTAAGGATGTGCCTAGTTTCTTTTGAACTTCCCTGATTAAATCTGGGTCGTTATATTTATGTTGTAGCTATGCTAGGTTCTTTTACTTAGACTTTGGTATGATAATCTGAAATCATGCTACACTAGTTTTACTCATTGTGACACCCTAGGTGTCAACACATTAGGAAAGAAAGTGTAATGTATGTATTGAATTGAGTGAAATTGAGTGAATATGTGGAAGTAAGGACTTATGTGTAATTTTTCAAAAATGCGAGTCCTTTTATGCAAAATATTTGAATTACAATTGTAACTTATTATTTTTTACTAGGGGTTAAAGTGTAAGAGTGTTAGTCATCATTTTATTACATAAAACTTGCAATTAAGTCCAGAAATACCTGAAATTTACCTTACTAAGGACAAAAACTTTATAAAGTTTGAATTAAGTACAAGGTTTTAAAATAAAGATCTATCCTTTGAGTTTTTTAATTTGAACCCTAAATAGAAGTTGTAGGGTTTGAAAAGTTCTACAACTTTTATTTTGACCATTTTCTCATTTGAGATTTAGAATAGTGGGAAATGTTATGTTATAGTGAGGTACCTGAAGTTTTTGAAATCTCACAGCAGCCCCTGGCGCTCCCCCCTCCCCCCTCTTCTTCCTCTGTTCTCCCTCTGCCGTGCCACAGACCGCCACCGCTCCCACGCGTTTCCTTCAAGCCAGCAGTCGCCCTAGCTCCTCTCCCCTAGCCTTCTTCCGCGCGCTCCACATCGTCCCGCCTCTGCCCGAGCTCCACCCGGCTGCCATGCACGCCGTCGGCCGCCAGTAGCAGCTACCGCTTGCTGTGTCTCTTCTTAGTCCTACAGCATGACCAGGAGCTCTCTTCGACTACTTACATCCGCTCGCACGGCCACAATTCGCTTTCTCAACTTCTTCACTACTAGACCACCGCCGCACTCGCCATCTGCCGTCGACCACCATGCCGTCGTCAGCTCGCCCCGCTCCTTCTCAAGCCACACCATCACCTCCATAGCTTCACCGTGATCCCATGAAGCTCACCAACCCCTCCATCGCCGCCCTTGAGCACTGCATCCACCTCACCGATGAGCTCCTCCCCTCGCCGCCGTCCCGGGTCGCCGTGGGAACCCGACCTTGGTTCGTCGATGTTCCACCCCCTCCGGTCAACCCCGACCTGCACAGCACCCCCAACAAGGTTCCCTCTAACCCCCTAGTCCTTCCTGGCCAGTTCCCCCTCGCCGCTGGCGACCACCGTCGCCAGAATTTGGCCGGCGAGTCTCGGCTCTCTTCCCCAATGAGCCAAGGACCCAATTGCTTTGATCTAAATCTTTCTGAGGGCCTGACTGCAAGATTTCAGTCCCTCCCCTCAATTCAAAATCAGTGATCTTTAGAAATTTCTAAGAATTCGTAAAAAATTCATAAAAATGTCAAACTAGTTTTGTTTGAATCCCTGAAATCAACTCTACAACTTTTGTGTTATAACTTTGAGCTGAATTAATGGATATTTTGAATTAGAATAAATACTAGGAAATGGGTGTGCTAATTAGATCTTTTGATCCATAGCTATGTTGTTGCTGAAAATTGAAACATAGGATGTGTGTGTCATGTATAGCTTTATGTAAAATTTGTAGACTCAGAAGTTTTGTAGCTATGATGTTTAAGTGTCTTTGTTTTATATTGATGAAAGCTTTAGGATTTGTTCAAGGGTGAATCTGTTAGTGTTTGTAGCTGAAATTTTTACTCTAACCTTCTTTAAGTATGTGTAATTCATGATAAAATTTTGAACAACATTAGCATAAAGTAGCTTAAGTTATGAATTTAGGCTTAGATTCAAAGATAATTCATGAATAATAGTTTTGCTCTATGAAAATTTATGAAACTAAATTAGAGTGTTACTTTTGAGTAGTGTATCATATTCCTAAAAATTCAGCACAAGATCTAGTGTAGAACTTCTGATCTAAAGAGATCATAACCTCACAATGTTGTTTTTGTTTATTTTATAGCATAATTGCTGTAAGGATAAAAATCTTGAGAAACTCACAGTAGTTTAGATACAGATCAACTTGTCCCTAGTAAAAATTTCAACTTCATTGCTGCAGTAGTTTGATCTATAAAAATAATTCATGTTTTATATATATATTAGTTACAACATTGTTATGAATTATCCACTAAACAACATGTTCTGAAAATTTTGAGATAAAATTATTTTAATTAGATCTATTTATGCTAATTTTTATAGCATTAGTCATCACTCCTAACTTAGAGTTTTATTATTTGACCAAGAATTAAAATAATAACCCTTTTTCTTAATGAAACCATTAGTCTAAGTGACAAAGTAAACTAATAATGTTTAAGGGAATGAGTTAGATAAATTAGGATCTTTTTCAATGTTAATTAATGTAATTAGCTTAGTTGCTTAGAGTAACTCAACATGTCATTTAATGCAAATAGGTAATTATGTTTATACTCGATAAATGATTGCCCAGTAGAAGAATAGATAATAGGTTTACTAAATAAAGTGTTTGTTTATTAGATTGCAACTTTATCGTGAAATAGAAGTGTATGCATCTTCTCAATTGTAATGTTTGCATATCATATAGACTAGACAACTCTCGCTGACGGAGATTACCAGCTGATCCCGGAGCCAGAAGGGGATAATTCTGAAGACCCCGGGAACGTCATCAGAGATAAAACTTAAGCCCCGAACCCCGGTTCGGAAAATTTTAGTATTGACATCTTTGACCCTAGCCCCACCAGCGAAGGCAAGCCCCGGATATAAACCGCTATTTTTATTACACTGCAATTTATATATCTATGTATATCTACTTGTGCATTTAAGTTTATAGGACTTGTATTGAGACCTTAGTTGCATATTCCTAGGAACCTATGTATTGAATACTAGAACCTGAGTCCGACTAGCTGCTAAGCTAATAGGACCGGTAGAAGTCGAGTGATTCCCTATCACTCGCGAGCTTTATAGGAGCTGCAATGTTTACATTCCTGCAACCACTATAAGGATGACGGACGGGGTTGTGATTATGATTCATGACCTTGGTAAAAATCCCGTCTGTGTTGATGAAAATTTGATAAGGTCGTAGTGTGTGGTAGCGGTGGTTAAGCGTTTGAAAGTACTAGCCACATGGTTCGAGATATGGTAAGCGGTAAGCCTAGTAACCGATCGGCCCGAGGAGTGGACATACCCCCCACCACTTGTAATTTGGTTTTTCACACACGCAGCGACGTATGGGAGTACGTTCCGCAGCGGATGAGAGTATGTCCTACAGTCACGCACACTGTAGGAGTACATTTCGCACCGCGGACAGGAGTACGGTCATGTAGTCGTGCTACAGACGTATGTCCTGCACATTGGATGTATGTATGGTCCTACAGTCGCTTGAGGTGGCACTGATCGACGAGTAGGAATAGAAGGCAAACGGTTGCTTGGGAACAATCATTGGATGTTCCAAGCGTGTGAGTTAGGTTTACCCTTGCAAGGTTTTTGAAATTTGATTCAAAATCATCCGTTTCTCGCAGAGATTGAGACTGCTTGATTCCTTTGCCACATAGAGTAATAAGAGCAACCTTATGATGATCTAAGATGATGTTTGTTTAAAAAGTTGTACCATGCTTGAGTAGTTATAGCTGCTTACCTAGAATGAATAATCAACTAGAACCTGAAAGCTAAAAGTTGAAATTAAGAATCTACTCTTTGTTGCTTTTCAACTGAAAACTATACCCAAAACCATTACAAGCCTTCATAGTCTAGTTACATGGCTAAGTATACCATGAATCGGGTAAGCCATGCTGAGTATTAGAATACTCAGCCTTGCAATATGATTTTTGTTTTCAGGTAAACCCCCTAAGGACTTGGCCCTGTCTGTACCCTGGCCCTATGCCCTTTCTGATGGTTGGTTCGTGGAATGGGATCCATCCCCGGCCAACACAGGTCCCTCCGAGTGATGTTGAGCTTGGGCTTAGCTCAATATCCGTTCCGCGACATTTGGTAGTTCGTATTTTATTTTCCGCTGCAGATACTCTACTTTAAATAGTTTTGTATAAATTTGTACTAGTTAGGTTTGCTACTATCTATGTTTGAATAATAATGTAATGTATACCTGTGATGTAAAATTGTCGGTGATTGTATCTCTGGACTCGCCTTCGTGCGAGGTACCTTGTTTTGATCCTGAGTTAGGTGGTTTTATCGGGACTTTACCCGACAGACCATGGGATTACACCGTTTGAAGTGCGGTTGAGTACTTACTGCCTTCCAGGAAAGGATCAGCGCACTTGAGCTGGTGTAATTCATATTGGTTCTGCCACAGCTGGTATCAGAGCTAACAAGAGTACCCCAGAGATATGAATTGCCTTAAAAATACTTTTAGTATAAAATTGGACCACCAACGTATTTTACAAAACTATGTTGGTTTTGTTAAGGATTGTGCTTAATACGTAAAGCCCTAGGGTGATGTTTAATAAGGGAGTTAGAGGTGGCTATAATATATATATATATATATAACACTAACTTCCAGCATTACTTTTCTATTAAAACTTAAATTTATGCACAATCAAATTTACATTGTGTAACGACACCTTCGACGATGAGGTAAGAAGGTAAGGATCCTCAGCTAACTGGGGAGTTAGCCTTTCCATCGGTGATGCGAACCAAATGCAGTTTCTCAAGCAGTGGCCTACTTGAGATGCTTCCAATATATCAACTTAGGTTGATTATATTGGGAGTATATGGTCAGGTGCAGGGTATGGCGATCGCTGTTCATACCCCCGCTGAAACGAACCGGATTCACAAATCGAGGAATCCGACTCCCTGTATCAAGCGCTATCACATACAGAACTCATTTCAGGCATAATATCATAGTCATACTTCACATAAGGTTAAACACGGGTTTAATTATTACATAAATCCAAAGGATCTGTAGTACGGAATTTATTACAAGCCTCTCGGCTAGAACGAACAAGCAGGAAGCGCAAAGCGGTAGCTAGGTCTCCAGCCGTCCTTCATCTTTGGGAATCTCCTCCACAGGCGACTTGAGCGTAGCACGGGCTTCAGTCGTACCGACCGTCATCGTTGGGGTCGAGCTCCGGATCGGATCCTGCATCGTACCAGGCTATCCCCAAGGAATGGGATAGGTTCACGGCACCATCTGAATGCAAGCTTTATCGTGGTCTATACTATGGATATAACAAAGCTCAAAAGGTAAAGCTGAGGTTTTCCTATGGATGCAATATATATATAAGTATACACATCTTCTTCCACTCCCGACTCTGGCCCTTCCGGCATCCCGGACTCCCAATCAACGCACACCTTCCAAACCACCAAGTCGATGCGAGAACTCCCTCTCCTCGCATCTCAACTGCCCCCTGGCAGGAAGTTATACTAGAGGGAGGTAGAAGTCATGAGTAACACTAAATAATAAGAGCAACAGAAGAGTAGGGAGGTCCATGACCGAGGACGCGGCTATACGTATAGTTTTCACCCTACAGGGGTTGTACACCTAGATCCACTCGAATCGACACTAGCCAGAGATCAGCCGACTAATATACAAAACACCGGTCTACTGAAACGGAACTAGGAGCCACGGCACCATCCGGCTTTCCCGGGTCTTGGGCGCATCCTCCCACAGGAGGTCACCCCGGGACTGTGAAGCCTCCCATGCGTCTCGGGGAACGTGAGGTTAGCATCTCCTCCCCCTGCACTGATACTCGATCCTCCCACCGGCTTGGTACCGCGCTTGCTAACCCCGGACCGGACCCACCCTCATAATGGGTAAGTGGTGTGCACGCTTAATAGATTCCCACAAGTCATAGTTACTCTCACTCGGTCCTTAACTGCCGAAGCGGGCATCTTCGTCAAAAGCGTTTCCACCATGGTGGTCCGCAACTGCACCTTTAACGGGTGCCTCCAACACCTCAACCTCGTAACCAAAACTGTACCCGCCATAGGTACTCCGTAGGGTGTGCCAAGATACACACCCCAAGCTCTCGATCCACGATCGAGTTAGGTTTGCCCACTCCCAGCTAAAACCCTAATCACCAACTCCTGAAGAGTACCACTTCACACACGCCAAGACTATCTATCCATTCCCACACATACACATTCAAGGATTGACAAGGCATTTCATATAATAAACAAGTGAAATAGGGTTGCAAGGACTATGGGTACATAAAATAGGCCATGCAGGTTCATCTCGATAAAATTACACACATAGCGGTAGCAAATCTAATCAAGCAATGCCTAATAGGTATTCAAATTGTAGATGGGCGTGAACCTAGCGTCTCTTCAAAGTCCTCTTGGGCTTCCGGGTAGTCCTGGCCGTCGTTTAGCTCCTCGTGGTCGGGTCCTATTCGTAAATACGAGTAAGAGTAGGGACCAAAGTGCAAAAAAGTATAAAACTCTCCAAATAAGATCCAAATTACCACAAAACCTACTCTAATGGGTGGTTTATGATTTTAGAAGAATTATGGAACTGGTTTCATAATTTTCGGAGGTCCGATCGATTTATTATGAATTTTCTAAGAAAAATCCTATTTCTGAAATTAATAAAAGTATTTTGGAAAAAAATCAATACACAGTGACACGTGGCAGCACCAGGGTGTGCCACATGGCATGCTGACGTCAGCATGACATCATCAGGGGGTCCGGGTCTGCTGACGTCAGCAGTGGGCCCTGCTGACATCAGCGTTGACCTCTCAATGTTGATCGGTCAACGGTCAACGGTCAAGGGGGGTCCACGGTCAACGGGTCCCACGGGTCAGCCTCGCCCCGAGGCTGACAGGTGGGGCCCCTCGGGTCAGGCTGGAAAAAGGGAAAAGGAAAAGCTCGGGCTCGGTTTTGGGCCCAAAGGTGCTGGGCCGGCTCGTTTGGCCCAACAGGCTCGGCTTGGCTCGTGGGGTCAGCTCAACCTGCGGCTCAGTAGGCCGGCTCGGTTCGTCGGGCTGGCTGTGTTCGTGGGCCGGCTTGGGCTTTAGGTCTTTCGCGGGTGGCTCGTCTTGGGCCTGATTCCCTCATGGGTCACTGTTGGGCTGGCGGTCTTCTCCCCTTCGCCTTCTCCTCCTTGCTGGCCGGTTTGCTTCTACTCCTTCCCCTTTTCGCTGACAGGTCGGTCCCACGCATCAGCCTCGGCAGGATCCGGTGTGGCGGGTCCGGATCCGGTGCGGCAGGTGGGCGTGCGTGTGTGCGTGCCAAAGTGTGTGTGTGTGGCGCCCGAAGGGTGCTCGGGGAAAGGCCTCAAAGGCTTGGCCGCGACGCGAACGCGACGTCGCGGCCACATCGTGGGGTTGATGCGCACGGTGAGGCCGTGGCGCGGGCATGGCGAGGTTGCGCACAGTCGGGTCTCGCGGCACGGGTGCGCACGCACGCGCGCGGGTCCTGGTGTCCCAGGGCCGCGGCGTGGCCGTGCCATGCGCGGGGCACCAGCATCCCGGGCCCGCAGCACGACGCGGCGGCGGAGAGGCGACAGCGGCTGCGAGGATTACGGCGGCGCGACAGGTCCCTGCACGAAAAGATGGAACGACGGCCGGAGAGGAATGGGAGGTCCTATAGCCAGGCTACGGAGGGTTCATCGGCGACGCCGGCAGCAGGGGGATACGGAAAGGAGAGGTAGCGCCGGCGCTCACCGAGGGCTCGCTGGTGAGGGGGTGCGATGCAGTGGCGGGTCGGCGCAGGTGGGTCGAAGCTGTGCAGGGCGCGCAGCTTCGTCGGTATCATCGTACGGGGCGCCGGCTTGGTGAAGATGCTCCGGTGGCGGCGGCAGCGCCCTCCTCCTTGCACGGGTCCTGGTCCTCCTCCTCTCCCCTCTCTTCCTCTGGTGCGGCGACGGCGGGAGAGAAAAAGCAGGGCGTCTAGGGTTTAGGGGTGCGGCTAGGACTCTTATACCCGGTGCTAGGGCTTCATGGGCGCGCGCGGCGCTCAAGGCGAGGTGGAAAAGAGGGGCGCAGGCGGTTGCGCTCGTTGTCGCGGAGCGGGGTGAGTGGCGACGCGGGGCGGAATGAGCCGGGAGAGGGAGCGGGCAGAGGAAGAAGGGAAAGCTGACGGGTGGGTCCCGCCTGTCAGCTGCCCCGGGTGGAAGGGAAGGTGAAGGGTCGCGCGTGAGTTGGTGCCGCGGGGGGGGAGGGGAATGGGCCGTGGTCTGCGGCCGTGCTGCGTGGGCTGTGCTTCTTTGGGGAAAGGAGAAAGAGGAGAGCTGGGCTGGGCCGTGCTCGTGGGAGAAGGGAAAAAGGGAAAGAGGTAAGCTGGGCTGCGCACTTGGGTTTCGGCCCACAGGGGTTTTGAGGGAGAAGCAACTGAATTTGGATTTGAATGCCCTTTTCAAATTCAAATTCCACACAAATGGATCATACAAATTGGAAATCATACAAAGAAAAACCCAAAATTTGCATCTAGCTAAGCACTATCACAAAAGTTTTTGAAAATTCAAAATTTCGTTCAACTATAACATTACAAAAATTTTCGGGATGTTACACCCGCATTTTGCGGTACTCCCATGAATACGTTTTTCGATAATGTATGTTAATGTTGTCTGTACGGCGGTAATGGTACAGATGCTATTTCTATAGTGAACAGTAATGATTGGGGATGATTTCATGACATGCTGGCATGAAAGGTTCAGTATATACATACTATGTTTTCTGCAGGTACGCTAACCACGAATCGATAGGTTCTGAACGGTTAGGATTTGTCGACTAGATATTTTAGGGAGAGACGTATTTATAATTATGCCACCGTAACTAAGCACGTAAGTCCAAAGGTATTGGTAGTTATTTTGGTTTGTGAGGATGATAGTGTGTGCATGCATCTTTGAATTGATTGTAAATTAGAACTTGTGCTTATGTTGTTATGGGGATACCTAGAGTATGGTTATCCACAAGTGCAGCCTAGAAATGGTCACACAAACAGCCATAGGGTTTAGTATCTCGGTATCTTTGTTTCATCCGCCAAATCTATCGTAACTATCTGATCTCCAGTCCTTGCTGTGACCAGAATCAAATATCTTGTTCCATTTACCTTGTGAGTTCTTAGTTGGATGTATATCTTGGTGCATTCCAGCATTTCCTGAGCTTAACTCACATTTCTCCGCAGCCTTCTTAAAACCCTAAGGAATTTATATCCAATCTAACATTTGAATCCTTTTGATTCAGATGGCAGATGTTCAGAGGATCTATTGGGATGCTGAGGGATATGCTCACACCACTTGCTTACATTGGGAAGGGTTTCCGAAAATCTTGTGGGATACACTTCGTATATTTCACTACCGGTACCCACCCCAATATAAGGGTCGTGAGTTTACTGAGGTCGGAGTCCCTCAATGTCATGCTACTGTTACTGTTCCCCAACATCCTATCCTTGAGTGGCAATCTATTGAGATAGAGGTTGTTGGATATCGTCTCATGGATACTTTTGAAGCAGCAGCCCTCAAGGCTATCACCACTTTTTGTGAACAGCATCCAATTGAGATAGCAGCTTATCCCATTGGATTGTTTTCGGCAGTTTTTGCACATGATGCTGAGTGGATCTTTAGGACAACCCATCTAGGACATTTAGTTGGAGATCATGCCGAAGAGACCCTCGGGGCAGTGATCAGGTATATGAATGCTCAGTATCGCTTCCAATCACTTAAGTAAAGGTGTATGGATGATATGGTGAATCTGGCCCAGGATTTTCATAGGGATCTTACCCTGAAAGATGACCAGATTCATTCGCTTGGTCAAGGAATTGCTGGGAGAGATACTACCATTGGACATTTGGAGGTGCAGATCTTGGAGGGTGATGCTCAAATTCTCCAGCGCAACACCGTAATTGACTTCTTGCAGGAACAAGTTCATGACTTGAACCAAGAGTTAGGTGATGCTCTTGGACATATTGAGATGCTCCAAGAACAGCAAGTGCCTCCTCTTGTGCTGAATGAGTTAGAAGAAGAAGAAGAAGATTCAGAAGAAGAACCTGAGGAAATTGAAGGCGTGTCTGAGATAGATTCGGAACACAGAGATCCAAAACCTAATCCTCAGCTCAATCATTCTTCATCTGGCAGCCATTCTTCATCTGGCAGCCAGTCTTCTGTAGGCAACCTCGATGACTTCTAATTCATCTTTGTCGTCGATATCCTAGATGTGTTTCAGGTAATATGGTGTGACATGGGGAGTGAGTAATCTAGTTTGACCTAAGGGCCACTTGTTGTATTATTTGTGGTAGGAGTAGGTGTGGTTGAATGGTAATTGGTAGATTACCGAGCTATAATATACAGACCACCAGTTATGATCTATAAACTCAAGTTTCTGTTCAGTCATCTATCGATCTGTCAATCTGTTGCACCATCTTTATATATTTTCTCTTTGTGCGGTATATTCTAAAAATGGAAGCAAGGATAATCTGATGTAATGGACATCTTCCATGTTTTTCAGATGGTTGGCGCTACGCGTGGAACTCCTAAAGGATTCAGGCCAGACCAGGCTAGCGGTTCCCAACAACTGCCACCGCCACCCCCAAATCTAGCAGAGGTTATGGCACGACAGACGGAACTTCTTAATCTGCTAGTACAGGCACAACAGAACCAGTATCGTCAACAACCCCGAGGAGGTCATGGTGACCTCAACCCCCACGTGGCAAGCTATCAAGATTTCTTCAGTACCCAGCCCCCATTTTTCAGTAAAGCGGAAGAACCTCTGGATGCTGATGCCTGGCTTCATACCATCGAATCGAAGTTCGCCCTTCTTACCATACCTTGTGCGGACTAGAGTAAAGCTCACTTCGCCACCCAGCAACTTCGTGGTGCTGCCCGCATTTGGTGGGATAATTTTTGTGCCATGCAGCCCGCTGGACATGTTATTTCCTGGGAGGAATTTCGGACTACCTTCAGGGCACATTATATTCTTGAAGGACTGATGGAGCGGAAGTTGAACGAATTCCTGGCACTCACCCAAGGCAACCGTACGGTACTGCAGTATGCACAGACTTTCAATCATCTGTGCCAATATGCTAGCTATCACACTGACAATGATGCCAAGAAACAGGATAGTTTCCGTTGTGGCCTCAGTACCAAGCTTAAGGAACGCCTAAACCTTGTTAAGGCTAATACTTTCAGTGAGCTAGTTAATAATGCCCTAACCTAGGAGGATTGCATTACAGCACATCATGCCGAGAAGAAACGAAAGACCCCCACTAGACCCTCAACTGCATAGTCACCAAGGTATCGTGTTATCCCCAATGCGCAGTTCAGAGCGCCGCAGCGGAATGCCCCACCTGGCAGACTGGTTTTCCGCCCGCCTCAACAGCAAGGAGGGTATAGACCTCCAGTGCCTCCGCAACAGCCGCAACAGTTTGGCATAAGGCCAAATAATCAACAGCTTCAGCAGAAGAGCAGCACTAATCACTGTTTCAATTACGGGAGTGCGGACCACTTCATCAAAGATTGTCCTCAGCCCAGGAAGCCTAATCAAGGGTAGGGTTCTAATCAGAACAACCAGGGCAAGGGCAAGAAGCGGGTAATGCAAGTCCGGCAAGGGCAAGTCAACTTCACCACCCTTGCAGAACTTCCAGAAGGAGCCCCCATAATGATGGGTACATTTTCTATCGACTATAAACCCGTTGTTATCCTATTTGATTCCCGTGCAACCCATAGCTTTATTAGCGACAAGTGTGGTGCCCGAGTGGGACTTGATTCTTGTCAAGCCAAGGGGTCATACATGATCTCTACCCCTGGGGGAAGGATTAATTCCAATCAACTGATTAGAGGTGTGCCAATACAATTGGGTAGCAAGATAATAAGAACTGAGTTGGTTTTGTTAAGTTTAGAGGGTATGGATATCATACATGGGATGGATTGGATGACAAAACATAAAGTAATGTTAGATATCTCCTCCCGAGTTATTGAGATTGACTCACCATATGAAGGAGCTACTACCCTCTATCTACCTCAACAAGAGTATTCCCACTCTTGCGTTTATGCTACCACAGACATCAAATTAGAAGATATTCCTATAGTCTGTGAATATCCTGATATCTTTCCGGATGATCTACCCGGAATGCCACCAGATCGGGACATCGAGTTCATTATTGAGCACCAACCTGGTACAGCCCCTATTTCCAAGAGACCGTGTCGAATGCCGCCTAACGAACTGGCCGAGCTAAAGATACAGCTTCAAGATCTTCTTGACAAGGGTTTCATACGCCCAAGTGCTTCACCTTGGGGATGCCCCGCTCTCTTTGTCAAGAAAAAGGACAATAGCTTAAGGCTGTGTCTCGATTATCGTCCACTCAATGCGGTCACTATCAAGAATAAGTACCCTCTTCCCTGTATTGACATCTTGTTTGACCAACTAGCTGGAGCCAAAATCTTCTCTAAGATTGATCTACGCTCTGGTTACCATCAAATCAAAATCAAGCCTAGTGATGTTCCAAAAACGGCTTTCTCGACCAGATATGGACTCTGTGAATATCTGGTTATGTCTTTTGGACTCACTAATGCACCGGCATACTTCATGTATCTTATGAATTCAGTCTTCATGCCGGAGCTTGATAAATTCATCGTGGTATTCATCGACGATATTCTGATATACTCTAAGACTGAATAAGATCATGCTGATCATATACGTGTCGTTCTTCAATGACTACATGATCACCGCCTTTATGCTAAATTCTCTAAATGTGAGTTCTGGCTTGATAGTGTGAAATTTTTGGGACATACTATCTCCAGTGAAGGAATATCGGTTGATCCCACTAAAGTTCAAGAAGTTATGGATTGGAAGCCTCCAACTTCAGTTCATCAAATCCGTAGCTTCTTTGGATTGGCAGGATATTATCGTCGATTCATTCCAGACTTCTCCAAGATAGCCAAGCCTATGATTGAGCTACTCAAGAAGAAGGTTAAATTCCATTGGAATGATAAGTGCGAAGAAGCATTTCATACACTGAGAAAGCTTCTAACCACTGCTCCAGTGTTAGCACAGCCAGATAGTACCAAGCCTTTTGATGTCTATTGCGATGCTTCCGGAACCGGACTTGGTTGTGTGCTTTTGCAAAATAACTGGGTCATTGCTTATGCTTCCAGAGCACTCCGGAATCATGAACAAAATTATCCGACCCATGATTTTGAGTTAGCAGCTGTTATTCACGCTCTCAAGATTTGGAGACATCATCTTATGGGTGCCAAGTGTAACATTTACACTGACCATAAGAGCCTCAAATATATCTTTACTCAAGCTAACCTAAATATGAGGCAAAGGCGTTGGTTAGAATTGATCAAGGATTACGATCTTGAGGTACACTACCACCCCGGCAAAGCCAATGTGGTTGCGGATGCACTAAGCCGCAAGGCACATTGTCATTGCCTATCCATAGAAGTTTCCAGTGAAACTCTCTGCTATCAAATGAGGAAACTCAATCTGGAAATTATTCCTCAAGGTAGCCTGAATCTCATATCTATTGAATCTACCCTCCTAGATAGAATCATCATGTCGCAATTGCATGATGAAGGTATCAAAATTATCAAACGGAAACTATCTCAGGGAGAAGCAAAATATAGGTGTTTCCACACGGATCATCAAGGAGTCCTATGGTTCAACAATCATATTGTTGTACCTAAGAATTATCAACTTCGTAAACAAATCCTTGATGAAGCACATCTGTCCAAGTTTTCCTTTCATCCCGGTAGTACTAAAATGTACTAAGACCTTAGGCAAAACTTTTGGTGGAGCAGGATGAAAAGAGAAATTGCTAAATACGTATCGGAATGTGATACTTGTCAGAGAATTAAAGCCAGTCATCTGAAATTACCTGGTACACTCCAACCATTGTCTATTCCATCGTGGAAGTGGGGAGACATTAGTATGGATTTCATTGTTGGTCTTCCCAATACCTCTCAGAAGCATGACTCCATCTGGGTAATCATTGATAGACTCACCAAAACTACCCACTTTCTTCCTGTGCATACAACTTATACTGCTAAGAAGTATGCCGAAATCTATTTGGAGCAAATTATTCGACTGCATGGTGTCCCTAAGACAATCATTTCTGATCGAGGGGCACAGTTTGTTGCATGCTTCTGGGACAGTTGCAAGCATCTCTCAGAACCAAACTAATTCGAAGCTCTGCATACCATCCACAAACTGATGGACAGACTGAACGAGTTAATCAGATCCTTGAAGACATGCTCCGAGCTTGTATCATTCACTATGGTACGAACTGGGACAAATGTCTAGCCTTGGCCGAATTTTCTTATAACAACAGCTATCAATCCAGTCTTCAGATGGCCCCCTTTGAGGCCTTATACGGTCGAAGATGTCGAACTCCTTTGAGTTGGTCTGAGACCGGTGAACGCAAAATCTTCGGACTAGACTTAGTTACTGAAGCTGAAAATAAAGTCAAGCTTATCCAAGCCAATCTTAAGGCAGCGCAGTCTAGACAGAAAAGTTATGCAGACCAAAGAAGAAAACCATTACAATTCCAAGTAGGAGATTATGTCTATCTTTGAGTATCTCCTACTAATGGTGTTCAACGTTTCGGCATAAAAGGAAAGTTAGCACCTCGATATATCGGAGCTTTCAAAATCACCGAAGCATGTGGCCCAGTGGCTTACAGACTTCGTCTTCCTTCTCAGTTGGCCACCATTCATGATGTCTTTCATGTATCTGTTGTCGATCGAAACCCACCGGCGAGCAGCGACAGGCAACACGAGGAGCCGGGAGGCTTCCGGGACGGCTGGTGGGCCCCGGTCCCTCGGTCAACGGCCCAGCGATCTGGCGCACACCCTAGCTTGAAGTTGCTAGGCGTGCCACCTGATCCTGTACCTGATCAGGAAGGTGTGATTTGTGAAATTCCTGTAAGCACAGACACTTGTAAAAATCAGTCCGAGCCGTGATCGGCTCATCACTCCTCCCCGGTATCGGCCATAAGGAGCCGATTGCATCATTACCGGATCGGATCTTTGGGTCAGACAACATATGTGTATAATAATGGGATAAAACTTGCTTTAAAGATATTAATCTAATCCAATCTACGACAGCTAAGCCCTCACTACACAATCGGAACGTCCTACACGTGATTGAGCCTAACGAATACGCAAAGCATCAGAACAAACACCCAAACAGAGACCCTAAGAATAGCTAAAGAGCCGATTCCTTAAGGAACCCTCTATGCAGACTAAGATCCGATACTAACGTACTGCCGGAACTTTCAACTCGTTTGCAAGGCCTAATCATGCACATATCGAGCTAAATCCCTAACAAGTAGGAACTAGCCATAACAGATTGGATCTATCAATAAAAACAAAGCAAGACGCGATCATTGCATCCATGAACGGGTGCAATGATCGCGAAGCACGCAAGAACAACGAACAGAGCAAGATCATGACATAAGAATAACATTACTCTATGCGCGCTATGATAACTAATGCTACTCGCCATCTACAAGGCTTCAGAACGAGCAACACATAAAGCAACAAGTAAGAGCAATGCGCCCCCGATCACGCGAAGCATGATCAGGAGGCAACATGGCACTTACCCGATGAAGAACCCTGGAACAGGGGAGGCGATGCGCCGTGAGTTGTTGATGAATGAATCCCTTTTCTTGTTTATTCATGGTACATATTTATAGTCCGTAGACTTGTTCTCCTTAATTAACCCTAACCAAACACGACACGAATCCTAACTGCCTAAGCCTGAGTTTACACGGCCTTACTGGCCCCAAACACCCGTACGGGGCCCGATCTGTAATCCTACCATCACCTTTCCCTAGGCCCGTTTTGCTCCTTAGCCCACTTTTGGCCCGTCCAGAATATGGCGATAACACATGCCCCCCTGGTTTCGGCAATGGTAATTCCGAAATCATTTATTTTAAAGCCATCTCGACCCTTCGGCTTCCGATCCGTATATGCCTTTTCGACTTCCAACCGATATGACCGCCCTGTACCAATCTCCTCGGGAACTGTCACAACGCCGATTCACCTTTCTCCCTATTTTACCTTTATAAACTTACCCATAGTGACTTCCCCGGTCATCTTTTCTTACGGCCATACCAATTATACTGCCCCTCTTCTTCCACCATGGCTTCTTCTTCCTCTGCCTCTTCCGCCATTTCTTATGAATCCGAGTCCTCTCGAGAGCCAACCCCGGAATACGACCCAATCGCTGCTTATGAGGTCCGTGCTCCCCTGCATTGGGACACAGAGGAGTGGGACTTCCGTTACCAGTCAGAGGATGATGAATCTCTGACTGATGGAGAGGATCTCGCACTCCTCCTCGGAGCCGAGATGGAGGAAGATGAAGACGACACGTCTTGGGGGGAGGACCTTTCTTCCTCGGAGGAAAGAGCCGATTCCTTCTCCTCCGAAGAAGATCCGATGGCAGGTACTTTCCTTCTTGGCAGGTCATCGGACGATTCTTCCGACAGCAGCGCGGGAGCCGAAGGCGACGACAGCTTCACCAGCAACGATGGCGGGGACGACAACGACAGCGGCAGCGACACCGACGACAGTGACCAAAGCATTACTCCGTCGCCCAAGCGCCGCAAGACTTCCGGCGTGTACTGGTGGTAGACTGTAGTGTCCCCGTTAGGCCATCTTTAGGAGCAGTTAACTCCTCTTTTGTATTTGCTGTCTCGCTATGAATAAAGTCTACTTTTGTACCAGCAATTCTTTTTGTGCGTAATTGTCTATTTCGAGAGCCGATGGCAACGCATTGGCTTCAGAGTAACCGGTCCGGATTTGAAATAGCCCTTCAATTTACTTTACCCTTCCGCTGGCCTTTTACCTAACACAAATCTCCAAGGATCCTGGGATCCAGATCAACTCCGATCCCCTTTTTTCACAAACCCTAGCCGCAAGGTCCTCCCCGGTCCTTGAGACACATATCCGATCTTGCGCCGCCAAACCTAGATCCGCCCTCCAAGATCCCGATTCAAAATCCCCGATGGCGGAGTCTTCGCGCACCGCCGCCGATGTCTTTGGTCTGAAGGTGAACTCCGACCCCCCATTAATTTTAACACAGCATCTGCAAGTTTTACTGCACGGTTAATTAATTCCTCCTTCGGCAATCTTGTTTTTCTTGGGGTTTTTTCAGGCTTCCGATATCTTCTTGCCGCACCCTTCTTCCCCCAATTCTTTCTGCCTTGGGCCTCGTTCCTATGAGAAACCCCTAGATTTGATCTCTTGCGAAGCCAATCGGATCCCCTTTGTGAGTCAGGATATAGACCTAGAATCTTGGTCGGATAGCCTCCGCGCTTGGCCAAATCCACCTGAAAACTGGATAGTTTGGTTCAACAGAGTAGCGAGTGCTTACCAGCCCTTATGGGAATCCATCGGGATAGCCGATGCTCTGTCTCTGTCTCTCTCTCCCCTTGAAAAAGACGAGAACCTTCTGAAGACCATCGGCTATTTCTGGTCTGACGCCTTGAATTGTTTTCTCTTCGGGCACAGCCCATTAGCACCAACATTGCTAGATGTTATGATGATTACCGGCTTGGACATATCATCAACCTGCCCCTCTGCTTACAGCCTCCCTGTGGTCCCTTATAAACTGTCATCCAAAACCGAGTGCACTAACTGGAGTACATACTTGAGCCAACACCAGAAAAGCAAGGGCCCTGTATCTGAGAAGGAGCACACGGCCTTTCTGAACCTATGGCTCGAACATTTCCTCTTCTGTGGCCCTTCCCTCGCTCCAACCAAGAACTACCTCTCCTTGGCTTATGAGCTGGCCAGGGGTCAATCTGTTGGCCTTGGTAGGCTATTTCTCGGGGAACTTTACAGATATCTCCATTTGATGACTTCTAGCCTTCTTTCTCAGAAGAAAATCAGGACCGGTGACCCATGGTGGTTTATCCAGTTGTGGGCTCGTCTTTATTTCCAAAGTTCTGACCCTGATTTTCCTTCCTTAGTCGGCAATTCCTTCCCTGATCTGAGTGGGAGACAGATTAGGTGTACTAGTTTCGGGCAGGCCTTGTATAGTCTCCCTGGTGGGAAACTGAACCCTCTAGATGCTTCCCGATGGTTCCGGATTTTCTACAAAGGCCTTGACAACCCAAACTTCCTTCCTTATGTCGATTCCGAGCTCTTTGAGAACCCGGCTACCTTCCGACTGGCCGACATTGCCTATGACGCCGACACCAGGCGCCTTTACTCTATCATGGTTCGGCCCTGTCTCCTCCCAGTTGGCATGAGCACCTCCGACCGAATCCTCAAGCCTGGTTATGAGTTTTACCAGCCGGTCGTAGCAGCCCGGCAGTTCGGTCTTGCGCAGGTGCCTCCCCACTTCCTTCTTCACCTGTTGACATCAAGCAGGGTGGACCTTCCTGACGCCTTAACCACCCAGAGATGCTACAGTCTGTTCACAGACCTTCCCTTGTCTGTTCCCACCAATCTTTCCTTTACTTCTTCGGCCGTCGACTTTGAGGGATGGTGGTCGATGTGGAAAACTCACGTTTTCCGAAGAGCTCTGGGCCCGATGCTGCAGCAAATCCATCCTGAGTATGATATCCCGGCTGGAGAGGTACCGCCTTTGATTAGTATTTCTTCTTTTAACTTTTACTGGACCCCTTCTGACCCCATTTTCTGCTTCTGCAGCAAGAAGACGGCCCAGAGCCGATGAACGATGATGGATCGCCCTTCTGTTTCCTGGCGATTGCTCCTGTGGTTCTCTTCGGCAAGAATGCGCCTCCTCCCTCAAAAAGCGTAATGCGGATTCAGTCGAGCACTGCTAAGCTGACCCCCAAGCGAAAACGGCTTTTGGAAGCTGTTGCCCCTCGAGCTCGCGCCAAAACGAGGAAAATTCTGGTCAAAAAGGTCCGGAAGGAAGCCACACCGTCTTCTCCTGTTCCGTCATCTCCAGCCGTCGCCCAGGTTTGGCCCCTCCTCTCGTTTTGCAATCGGGCCTTTGTTCATGTCTCCTTTAACGACACTCTCTTCTCTTGCAGCCTGCCGTTGTAGAAGTCTCCAGCGGGGAGGAGCCCCCATGCCAGAAAGGTTCATCTTCAGAGGCGCCAGAGGACGTGAATGCGCCTATCAGGGCCCTGATTGCTCTCCGTGATCCGGGCGCAACAACCTTGGAGGATCCTTCTGCATCAGCTGTTATCCCAGCTGCCTTACCAAGCCCGCAGGCGCCGATCATGACTCCATCCTCCGCTGGCCCCTGTTTAGAAGGACCCTCTACTGCTTCGGCCGCTGCCGATTCCCCTGCACGAGAGGTACGTCCCGCGAAGCCGATTGCCATCTCATCGGCCATCCCTCTCGCGGAGCCGACTGTTGCCCCGTCGGCTGTTGCCTCTTCTTCTGAGGGTGCGGTTCAGGTGGCCTCTGCTGCTATCGTTCGTCCTTCGGAAAGGGTGCACCCCCGGGAGCCGCTCGTCCCTTCGTTGGCCATCGCTACTTCCTTTTCAGGACAGGTATGACCTTCCCTTTTCCTTTGCAATTGCTTTGGTCTTCTCCCGCAATACCTTGCTTACCCTCTTTTCCTCCAGAACCTAGATCTTTCAGAACTCCTTGTGTTTGATCCTGCCACGATTGGGTCGACCATATTGGAAGCCGATGACTCTTCCTCGGGTCTGACCAGCACTGCCGATCGGCTCCTCCGCGTGAAGGAGCTTCTGTTGGGTCCGATCTCCGCGCTGATTCAAGACTCCAGTGCAGTTAAAAAGATCCTTGACGAGGTCGGTTCCCAGCTCCCGGTGAGTCTCCAGGCCAAGCTCTTGCCGGCCGGATACCTTTCTTCCTTCCAAGCAAAAGTGGCAGAAGCTCGCCGCAGAATCGAGACTCGGCGTTCCCAATCACTCTTAAGGACCATCATTGCTGAGATGTGTCAGTCGATCAACAAGAAGAAGGCCGCACTCGACGCGAAGGTTGACACATCCGCTTCTGCCCATCGGCTTCGGCTTTTGGAGAAAGAACTGGAAGACCTTGAAGCCAAAGTCCGGGCCACCAAGCAGCGCATCCAGGAGGAGAAGGATCTCATTGCGGGTTCTAAGCAGGAGGCAGAAGCTTTGACTTCCGAGCTAAAGCCGGACTTGGCCGAGCTGAGCAACTTGAGCAAACAAGTAGTGCCGGGGCGGACGAAGATGATGAGGCGGTACTTGCTGAGGTCGACCGTATCTGTCTGGATGCTATCGCTGCTATAGACGCCTTTCTTCAGTAGTCCTGTTTAGGATAAATTTTGTATCTTTATGTAGTGAACCCATGTAGTGAACCTAAAGTCGATGGTGGCACATCGGCTGTTTGATAATTTGTGATGCTTTGATTGCCATAAGCAAAAGCTTCTAAAGTCGATGGCAACGCATCGGCTGTTCTAATCCTTTCTATTATCGTACGGGCCGATCAGCGCTTATCGGCCCTTTCCCGTTTCCTGCCTTGCCAATGCTAATGTCGTCGACTCAACCTTCACCCCCCTACTTAACCTGCTGGTTGCATCGGCTTCTTGCCTGATGGGTGCCATCGGCTTTACTGTTCATCAGCCCACATACTTGGGAAATATTTCTTTAGGTGTTGGCCATTGACCGCTACCGGAAACTTGACGCCGTCCAATTCTTCAAGCATGTATGCGTTCCCGGGTAGGACCTGGTCAACCCTGTACGGTCCATGCCAATTTGGGGACCACTTGCCATAGGTTGCATCTTTGGTTCCCAACGGTAATACCGCTTCCCAAACCAAGTCTCCTACCTGGAATTCCTTTGGCTTGACCTTTTTATTATATGCACGGGCTACTTTAGCCTTATTCTCCTTAATCCTCTCTAAAGACCATAGCCTGAGTTCCGTGAGGTCCTCCACATTATCACTCATCAGAGTAGCGTACTCTTCAGCGGATAAATCATTCTGGAACTCTATGCGTCTGGACCCAGCTGTAACCTCCCACGGTAACACGGCTTCCTGCCCATAGACCAAATGGTAAGGGGAAGTTTTTGTCGCCCCGTGACAAGATATGCGGTATGCCCATAATGCTTCCGACAAGACTTCGTGCCAGCGTCTGGGATATTCGTCGATCTTCCTCTTAATCAATTTGATAAGGCTCTGGTTGGATGCTTCGGCTTGCCCATTCGCCTGGGCGTAATAAGGAGATGACCTAATCAGCTTGATACCCATATCGGTAGCAAACTTCTTGAATTCTTCTGAAATAAAGACCGAGCCACCATCTGTTGTTATAGTCTATGGAATCTCGAATCTATGAATAACGTGTTCTTTGACGAACTGAATCACATCTTTGGATGCTACTGACTTCATTGGGATAGCTTCTACCCATTTGGTAAAATAATCTGTGATAGCTAAAATGAACTGATGACCCTTGCTAGACGGAGGATTGATTTTGCCGATCATATCCATGCCCCAGCCTCTGAACGGCCACGGTTTAACAATGGGATTCATCACTGACGCTGGCACCATCTGGATTTTTCCGAATCTCTGGCATGCCTGACACCCTTTGTAATACTTAAAACAATCTTCAAGCATAGTGGGCCAGTAGTATCCTGTTCGTCTGATTAGCCACTTCATCTTGTGAGCTGATTGATGAGTCCCGCACGTTCCTTCGTGAACTTCATGCAGGAGCCGATTGGACTCGGTCGGCCCTAGACATTTGAGCAGCAGCCCCTCCAAGGTCCTGTAAAACATATCATCTCCTATCAGGACGTACCTCATGGCTTTATATCGTATCTTCCTAGGTGCCCCCGAGCCGAATCCTTCAAGTAGTTGAAGATATCGGCTCTCCAATCTCCCTGGTCCAGGAAGTATACCTGATGTCTGGCCCATCGGCTTTGTATCCTGAAGCCAGCTGCGCGAGATCATTGGCCTCTGCATTCTGAGCTCTAGGTATCCAATAAAAATTTATATACCTGAACTGGGCTATCAGTTCCTGGCATTGCACCCACAATGGAAACAATAACTCACTTTCACACCTGTAGTCCTCGGTGAGTTGGGAAATACCAATTTGGAGTCTCCGAAGGCCTCTACAGCTTCGGCTCCAGCTTCCAGAAGCAATTCCATGCCTTTACGCACCGCCTCATACTCTGCAAGGTTATTAGTACAAGTGACCGGTAACCTAATTGAGAAAGAGTATGTTGCCCCCGAGGCGATACCAGCAGGATGCCGATTCCACATCCATCTCCACAGACGGATCCATCGAAATACATGGCCCAGGCTCGTACGGAAAGCGTTGCTATGTTGGTATTAACCCTCTCAGCAATGAGATCTGCCAGTGCTTGCCCTTTAACTGCCTTCGCGGGTTGATATCGGATGTCGAATTCTGATAATGCAAACATCCATTTGCCCAATCGGCCTTTCAACACAGGAGCCGATAGCATATGCTTTATAACATCCGATTTACAGATGATGATTACCTCAGCCGACAGCAGATGTGACGAAGCTTGGTGCATGTAAAAAACAAACAAAGGCAAAGTTTTTCCATGTCAGAGTACCTCGTTTCGGCGTCCAACATCCTTCTGCTGAGATAAAATACCACCCGTTCCTTGTTGTCGTATAACTGCACTACCACCGAAGCGATAGAGGTGTCACCGACCGATAAATATATGTAAAATGGCCTGTCTTGTTGCGGTGGCACCAACACGGGTGGTCTCGACAAATAGTCTTTGATTTCATCGAATGCCCGTTGTTGTTCTGCCCCCCAGCGGAACTCTTCATTGGTCTTGATTTTTACCAGTTCCATAAAGGTTCAATCGCCCAGATAAGTAGAGATAAACCTCCTGACAAAGTTAATTTTGCCAATAAGTTGTTGGAGTTCCTTCTTGTTGGTGGGCGGCACCATAGTACGCACGGCCTCCTGACTTTTTAGGCCGATCTCTATTCCTCTTTCATGGACCAGGAAACCCAAGAACTGCCCAGCTGTTACACCAAAGGTGCATTTTTTCGGATTCATCCTGAGCCCGAATCTTCTGGTTCGTTCCAAAACTTGCCGTAGATCATCTAGGTGCCCTTCGACCGATGCTGACTTGACCACGACATCATCGATGTAGATCTCTACCAGATTGCCGATTAGGTCATGGAAGATGTGGTTCATGGCACGCTGATACGTTGCTCCGGCATTTTTCAATCCGAAGGTCATAACCACGTACTCGAACAGTCCCACCGCTCCGGGTACTCTGAACGCCGTTTTGTGTATGTCTTCAGGAGCCATGAAAATCTGATTGTACCCAGCATTACCATCCATAAAGCTCAAAATCTTGTGGCCGGCAGCCGCATTGATTAATATTTCCGCAACAGGCATCGGATATTCGTCCTTCGGAGTGGCCCTATTAAGATCTCTGAAATCCACGCAAACCCGCCACCGGCCATCTTTCTTTTGCACGGGTACGACACTTGAAATCCACTCAGCATATCTGCAAGCCCTGATAAATCCGGCTTCTATCATTTTCTCTATTTCCTTTTTTACTTCGACCAAGACATCGGCTTTCATCTGACGTATCCGCTGTTGGAATGGTCGAAAATCCACTTTTGAGAGGGAGCCGATGCTCCACTATGCTCCTATCGAGCCAGGCATTTCCGTATAATCCCAGGCGAAGCAATCGGCATAATTCTTTCAATAGGGTTATCATCGGCTCTCGAAATGACGGATGCAATT
>NW_020356317.1:0-63473 GCF_002211085.1 Panicum hallii
GCCGCCTTTCTTCAGTAAGGCCGAGGAACCATTGGATGCCGATGCCTGGCTCCACATTATTGAGTCGAAGTTCGCTCTCCTGACCATACCATGTGCGGATTCTAGCAAGGCTTCCTTTGCTGCTCAACAACTTCGTGGTGCTGCTAGAATCTGGTGGACAATTTTTATGCCATGCAACCTGCAGGGCATGTCATCACATGGGATGAATTCCGGGTTGCCTTTCGAGCGCATTACATACCCGCAGGGTTATTGAAGCGAAAGCTTAACGAGTTCCTGGCTCTTACACAAGGTGCCAACACAGTTTTGCAGTACGCACAGAATGTCAATCATCTGTGCCAGTACGCAGGGTATCATGCAGATAATGATACCAAGAAGCAAGACCGTTTTCGCCGAGGCCTGAACACCAAACTCAAAGAGCGCCTGAACCTTGTGAAGGCAAATACTTTTAGTGAGTTGGTCAACCTGGCCTTAACTCAAGAAGACTGCATTGTGGCGCATTCTGCCGAAAAGAAGCGGAAGAACCCTGCTGGATCCTCGAGTGCTCAACCACCGAGGTATCGGGTTGTTTCCAATATGCCGCCCAGAGCACCACAACGCAATGCTCCTACGGGAAGATTGGTTTTTAGGCCGCCTCAGCAGCAAGGAAGGTTCAGACCTCCTGTGCCACCACAACAAGCACAACAATCTGGCCAACGGCCAAATATTCCGCAAGTACCACAGAAGGGTAACAACTATCGCTGCTACAATTGCGGAAGTGCGGATCATCTCATCCGAGATTGTCCACGGCCTAAGAAATCCAATCCAGGGCAGAGCTCCAACCAGGGAAACCAAAATAAGGGAAAGAAACCGGTGATGCAAGTTCGTCAAGGACGGATTAACTTCACCACCCTGGCAGAACTTCCAGATGGAGCTCCTGTCATGTCGGGTACATTTTCTATTCACCACCAACCAGTTGTTACTTTATTTGACTCTGGAGCAACACATAGCTTATTAGTAACAACTGTGGAACCCGACTAGGACTGATTCTTGTCCTATCCAGGGGTCATATATGATTTCTACCCCCTGGCGGAAATATTACTTCTAACCAAATAGTTAAAAGTGTGCCAATTCGATTGGGTAGTAAAGAGATTAAAACTGATTTAGTTTTATTAAGTTGGAGGTATCGATGTTATACTGGGGACAAACTGGATGACAGAACATCGAGTACGGTTGGATATATCTTCCCGAGTTATCGAAGTTGATTCACCACATCGGGGGCCGTTACTCTTATTCTGCCTCAGCCAGAATGTCTATATCCTTGTACTTATGCTATCACCAATATCAGAGTCAAGGAATATTCCTATAGTAATGTGAATACCCCGATGTCTTTCCCGACGATCTGCCTGGAATGCCACCAGATCGAGACATCGAATTCATCATTGAACTTCAACCGGGCACTGCTCCAATTTCAAAAGGCCGTATCGTATGCCTCCAAACGAATTGGCAGAACTGAAAGTTCAGCTACAAGATCTTCTTGATAAGGGTTATATACGCCCCCAGTGCTTCACCTTGGGGTTGTTCACTCTCTTTGTCAAGAAGAAGGACGATAGTCTGAGGCTATGTGTTGACTACCGTCCACTCAATGCGGTTACCATTAAAATAAGTATCCTCTTCCCCGCATTGATATCTTGTTTGATCAACTAGCTGGAGCAAGAGTCTTTTCTAAGATTGATTTACGCTCTGGTTATCATCAAATCAAGATCAGGCCTAGTGAACATTCCAAAAACGGCCTTCTCAACCAGATATGGACTTTATGAATATCTGGTCATGTCATTTGGACTTACAAATGCGCCGGCATATTTCATGTATCTCATGAATTCCGTATTTATGCCGGAGCTTGATAAATTCGTCGTGGTCTTCATCGATGACATTCTGATCTACTCCAGAACCGAAGAAGACCCATGCTAACCATTTACGTGTCGTTCTTCAACGATTACGGGATCATCGCCTTTATGCCAAATTTTCAAAATGTGAATTCTGGCTGGATAGTGTGAAATTTTGGGACATACTATCTCCAGTCAAGGCATATCGGTTGATCCAACCAAAGTTCAAGAAGTTATGGACTGGAATCCTCCTACCTCAGTCCATCAAATACGGAGTTTCCCTTGGATTGGCAGGCTATTATCGCCGATTCATTCCAGACTTCTCCAAGATAGCTAAACCTATGACTGAGCTACTCAAGAAAGAAGTTAAGTTCCGTTGGGATGAGAAGTGTGAGGAAGCATTTCACACTTTAAGAAAACTTCTGACGACTGCTCCAGTACTAGCTCAGCCAGATAGTAACCAGCCTTTTGATGTCTACTGTGATGCTTCTGGAATTGGCCTTGGTTGTGTTCTTATGCAAAACAACCGGGTTATTGCTTACGCATCCCGAGCACTTCGGACTCATGAGCAAAATTATCCAACACATGATCTTGAATTAGCAGCAGTTATTCATGCTCTCAAGATCTGGAGACATCATCTTATGGGCGCTAAGTGTAACATTTACACTGACCATAAGAGCCTCAAGTATATTTTCACTCAAGCTGATCTAAATATGAGGCAAAGGCGTTGGTTAGAATTAATCAAAGATTATGACCTTGAGGTGCACTATCATCCGGGCAAAGCTAATGTGGTTGCGGATGCACTTAGCCGCAAATCACATTGTTATTGCTTAACCATATCCACTTTTAATGACACCCTTTGCCATCAAATGAGGAAACTCAATCTTGAGATTATTCCCCAAGGTAGTTTAAACTTGATCTCCGTTGAGTCTACTTTGCGGGATAAGATCATCATGTCGCAGCTACATGATGAGGGTGTCAAAATTATTAAATCCAAGCTATTCCAGGGAGAAGCTAAGTATCGGTGTTTTCACACTGATCGTCAAGGAGTCCTATGGTTCAACGATCGACTTGTTGTGCCTAAGGATCATCAACTTCGTAAGCGAATTCTCGACGAAGCACATTTGTCCAAATTCTCTATTCATCCTGGTAGCACCAAGATGTATCACGATCTTCGGCAACATTTTTGGTGGACCAGAATGAAGAGAGAAATTGCCAAATATGTATCCGAGTGTGATACGTGCCAGAGAGTCAAAGCCAGTCATCTCAAGGCTTCTGGTACACTTCAGCCATTACCTATTCCGTCATGGAAATGGGAAGACATCAGCATGGATTTCATTGTTGGTCTTCCCAACACATCTCAGAAACATGACTCCATATGGGTAATCATCGATAGACTCACAAAAACAGCTCATTTTCTTCCGGTGCATACCACTTACTCTGCTAAGAAGTATGCCGAAGTCTATCTGGAACAAATCATTCGATTACATGGGGTTCCCAAAACTATCATATCTGACCGTGGGCCCCAATTTATTGCACGGTTCTGGGAACAGTTACAATCAGCTCTTGGAACCAAATTGATTCGAAGCTCTGCATATCACCCACAGACTGATGGGCAGACTGAGCGAGTTAACCAAATTCTTGAAGACATGCTCCGAGCTTGTATTATTCACTATGGTACAAGTTGGGACAAGTGCCTTGCTCTAGCTGAGTTTGCTTATAATAACAGTTATCAAGCTAGTCTTCAAATGGCTCCTTTTGAAGCATTATACGGTCGCAGATGCCGAACTCCTTTGAGTTGGTCAGAGACCGGTGAACGCAAAATCTTTGGACCAGACCTAGTTGTTGAAGCCGAAGATAAGGTTAAGGTTATTCAATCTAATCTTAAAACCGCTCAGTCCAGACAAAAGAGTTATGCAGATAAGAGGAGAAAACCTCTGCAATTCCAGATAGGAGATTTTGTCTATCTCCGAGTATCACCAACCAAAGGCGTCCAACGCTTTGACATAAAGGGGAAGTTAGCACCTCGGTATGTCGGACCCTTTGAAATTCTTGATGTTTGTGGCCCAGTGGCTTACAAACTTCGTCTTCCATCTCAATGGGCAGCTATTCACGATGTCTTTCACATCTCTCAACTTAAGAAGTGTGTCAAAGTACCCACAGAAATCGTTGAGACAAGTACCCTTGAGATAGAACCTGATTTGTCGTACATCGAACAACCTCTTCGAATTCTGGATACTAAGGAAAGATTCACCAGAAGAAGAGCAGTTAAGATGTACAAGATCTTATGGGATCATCACACTGAAGAAGAAGCGACTTGGGAGACTGAGTCTTATCTTCAACGGAATTTTCCAGACTTCCTTCAGGCCAATCCCCAAATCTAATTGTCCATTTCTGCTCAGCTTCAGAATCTCGGGACGAGATTCTTTTTAAGGGGGGAAGGCTGTGATATCCAGGTAGTTAGATAAATAGATACTAAGTTTAGGTGCAATATATGTAAGTAGGATATAGTGTATACAAGTGTACAAAGCAATAAGGGTATATTTGTAAATTATAAGTTTATAAATTCTCATGTGCAAATGTGTGAAAATGTTCTTAAAATGTCAAATTTCAGAAGGTTATAGAAAAGAAAAGAGCAAAGGTTAAATAAACACAAAGGGAAATAGGCTTTATATGAAATTAAGGACCTTTATGTAATTAATACAAACATATAAGGACTTACATGTGAAATGGTAAAAAGATAAAAGTAAAACTTAGTTTTACCTAAGGACTAAAGTGTAAGAAGAGCTAGTAATGATGACTGCAGGAAAATTTGCAAAAAGACCCTAAGCATTAAAGCAAATTGTTTGAATTACAAGACAAAGTGTATAAATTGAATGGTGCTCTAAAGTTTAAAATAAAACCTTATTCTTTGAGATTTTGAACTTGAACCTTAAAGCAATCTTGTAGGATTTAAAATTCTCTACAACTTTCATGTAGAGCACTTTTCCATTTAACCTTTGTAGCAGTGAGAAAACTTTAGTTTACAGAGGGGTCCCTGAACTCTTTAGAAATTGCGAACAGGTCCTCCTGACAGCTCTCTGCTTCTTCCTCCTCTGGCCGCGCCGCTTCCCCCTTCTGCGCCGCTCCTGCCACCGCCGCTCGCCGCCGATGCCGCGCCCCGAGCGCCACCTCCAGCTGCAGAACTCATCCACGCGTCATTTCCTTTTGATCCCGACCCCTTTCCTCTCCCCTGGTGGCTTCTCCCACGCGTGCCACGACGTTCCCGAGCCATCCCCGGCCGCCACCTCCTCGCCGTCGTGGACAGCTCGCTGCAGTGCCTTAATTCCCTCTCCCTCGCGCGCAGCAGCACTACATCCACACCCACACGCTAAGCTGCTACTCCCAGTGTCCAATTTCCAGAAACCAAACGGCATTTCCTCGCCGCCGTCTGCTTCCTCTCCGGCCGTGCACCACCCGCCCGTGGGCAGCTCACACCGGACCTCCTCCGCCCCAGCCAACGCTCGCACCAGCTTCCCCGTGACTTGCTCGTGCTCGACGACCCCTTGATCCTCCCCAATTTCCACTGGAGCCCGGTTCTCGACGAGCGCCGCCGCCGTCGCCTTCGGCCTCCACCGTGGGCAGCTCGCTCCAGGTACCCCCACGCCACCACGACCTCCTAGCCAGAACCACATCATCACCCTGAAGCTGTACAACCCATCCCTTGACTCTTTAGTGCATCACAGTGCGTTCCCGACGCTCGCCGGCGATCTTCTTCGCCGCCGCCGCCTCGGTCTCCGACGGTCTCTTCTAATCCAGCACGACTTCATCCAATTGACAGTACCCACACCTTCCCCGTGTCTTACTGAAGCTTTTGCATAGGTCGGTTGCCAACGTTCGCCACCGGAGCTCCGCCGTCGACGGTGACCCCTCCGCCGTCACCTCGGGCTCAAGTCGAACTTCACTGTTCCGGCCGTCCCCGTCCACGACACGTAGCGCAACAAGACCATAGTAAGCTCCTGAACCGATTCCTGCACTTGGACCTCGCCGCCGGCGACCACCGTCGCCGGAACACGGCCGTCCCGATCTCACTCTGTTCGGGTTCACGGCCAAGGACCTCGGGTTAGAAGGAAAAGAAACCCAGGGGGTTAAGTGCAAAGCCATAGACTCAGAGGAATAGTGCCCAGGGACCTCCTTATGTAATTTTTGCTGTCAAATTAGAAATACCATATCTCTTTAAGAAAAATCATAAAATGGTAAACTAAATTTTGTTGGAATCTATAGACAAAGATCTGTAACTTTGCTTTAAGGGTCGACTTCAGTTTTTGAATGATTAATGACTTAATTTAAATATCAAAGTTGATTGCTTGTAGACTTAAGAATTACATAGTAATTCATAGAAAAATGATAAATTAGTAAAACCAGTGCCAATAATTTTCTTTTAACATGTAGAATTGAAGAAAAATATTTAATCTTGTACTCTAGTAATATTTTCTTGTTGTATAGATTTTGTTAGAAATAATGTGTAGTTTACATAATATAATTAATAAACACACTTTCATATATTCAAAAATCATGAAAAATATATTAATGTTCTGTTTTGTATTAGTGCCACATATTATCAAATTTTCAACTAAGAATTAGATGTTAACTCATAAAGATAATATGTTTGGTTTATAAGGTAATGGTAGCTTAAAATTCAAATAAATTGTGAAATCAATATATAAAGCTCTTTAGTATAAATGTTAATAGGAACCACACCACCTGTTGCCCCATGATACTAATTGAATACTTAACCTAGCTAAATTTGTTGTTTAATGAATCTAAGTAAACTTATTAATGCTCAATAAATGACTGCCCAGTACAGGGTAATTAGGAAATGCATCAAAATAAAATGTTATTTATATTGGATTGCAACTTTATCGGGAAGTAAAATAAAAGTAAAGGTATTCCATAACTTGTAATTTGCATCTCATGTAGACTCGACCACTCTCGCTGACGGGGATTATCAGTTGATCCCGGAACAAGAAGAAGGTTATTCCGAAGACCCCGGGAATCTTGTCACGGATTTCTCTGAAGCCCCGAACCAAGATTCGGAAGAAGCTAGTTTGACTAACCCCAACCCTGCTAGCGAAGGCAAGCCCCGGACATAACCCCTACTTTACTACACTGCAACCTATATTATTTACATATAATTATATGCATTAAGTTCTTAGGAATTGTTTGGAAACTTAGTTGCATTATTCTAGGAACCAATGTAATGAACACTAGAACTGGAGTCCGACCAGCTGCTTTGCTTATAGGACCGGTAGAAGTCGAGTGATTTCCTGTCACTCGCGCGACTTAGGAATTGTAATGATTAACATTCCTGTTATCACTATAAGGATGCCGGACGGGAGTTTTATGAGGTATCATGGTCAAGATGATACCCCGTCTGTGTTGATGAATTTGTTAAGGTCGCAGTGTGTGGTAGCGGTGGCTAAGCGTTTGAAAGTACTAGCCACATGCCGCGAAATATGGTAAGCGGTAAGCCTAGTAACCAATCGGCCCGAGGAGTGGACATACCTCCCACCACATGTATTTGCTTCTTTTGGTTACTTTGTTCGACGTGTAGGCATATGTGTTGCTGGGCAACCAGGAGTACGGGTTTTGTAGTCGCGCTACAAACGTACGTCCTGCACTTTTGTAGTGCGTATGACCTGCAGTCGCTTGTGGTGGATCTGATCCACGAGTCGGAATGAAAGGCAAACGGTTGCTTCGGAACAACTCTGTGGTGTTCCAAGCGTGTGTGTTAGGTTTACCTTGCAAGGTTTGAATCTCGATTCAGAATCATCCGCCTCTCACGATGTATGAGACTGCTTATCCCCTTTATCACATAGAGTAACAAGAGCAATTATGTGATTATCAAAGATGATGTTTGAGTAAATATTCTACCATGATTGAATAGTTATAGGTGCATACCTAGAATGGTTAATTCAACTAGAACCTGAAAGCTAAAAATTGAAAATAAGGATCTACTCGTTGTTGCTTTTCAGCTGAAAACCCTACCCAAAGCTAAAAGCCAGCATGAGTCTAGTTATGGGCTAAGATATACCCAATTCCGGGTAAGTCTTGCTGAGTATTAGTATACTCAGTCTTGCTTTGTTGATTTACTACAGGTAATCCTTCTGATGAGCCCGCGTTCATTACACCATGGCCTTACCCTTTGCCGGATGGTTGGTCCGTGGAATGGGATCCGTCCCCGGCCAACACAGACCCCGCCGAGTGATATTATGCCAGGGCTAGCATAATATCTGTAATGACGCCGTGTATATTAACTACGCTTTTCAAATTCCGCTGCTTTAACTAGAAACTTGAACTTGTGTTGTAATAAACTTTACTCAGTGAAGACAAATGTTATTTTGTACATTTTTGTAATATAACTGCCTGTGGTGTAAATTATTTTGGCATTATATCTCTGGACTCACCTTCGTGTGAGGTACCTTGTTGGATCCTGAGGTCGGTGGTTTATCGGGACGTTACCCGACAGACCAATAGTATTATACCGTTTGAAGTGCGAGGTAGCCCTCCAGTGAGGACTAGCGTACTTGAGTCGGTATAATTCAGGTTGGTTCTGCCACAATGCTCACACAGATTAGCTAGGACATAACCGCTTTAGGAAACATCCCTCTACTAAAGTGATCGATGTTTTCATCGATCAATTAGAAAACCAGTGCACTTGTCAATCGGCTACCCAGACCAAAGTACACAACCCTAGATCAATAAGATTGTACAGTAGACACGCCTCTATTAGACACGACCAAAGCACGTCTATCGGCTAAACCTGATGCATCCTCATCGGTTAAGGTCAAGATCTATACACCAACTAATTAAATAACTAAACATGCTACCTAATGAAGTTAGTATAGATGTTTAGGGTAAACCCCCTGTTGCCTAACGAGACTAGTTAGTTTAGTTAATACTCGATAAATGACTGCCCAGTACAGGGTAGTTAGGTTGTTTGTCGAAATGTAATGTTCTTTTATTTAGATTGCAACTTTATTGTGAATTGAAATAAAAGTACATGCATTCATTGAACTCCATCTTGCATATCATATAGACTCGACCACTCTCGTCAACGGAGATTATCAACTGATTTCGGAACCAGAAGGAATTTATTCTGAAGACCCCAGGAACTTCGTCGCGGAATTATCAGAAGGCCCGAATCAAAGTTCGGAAGATCTTAACTTTACTGACTTCAGCCCCACCAGTAAAGGCAAGCCCCGGACATAACCCCTACCTTATTACACTGCAACTTATATTACTTATATATATCTCTTTATGCATTAGGTTCTTAGGAGTTGTTTGGGAACTTAGTTGCATTGTTCTAGAAACCAATGCACTGAACACTAGAACTGAGTCCGACTAGCTGCTCTGCTTATAGGACCGGTAGAAGTCGAGTGATTTCCTGTCACTCGCGCGACTTAGGAATTGTAATGATTTACATTCCTGTTATCACTATAAGGATGCCGGACGGGAATTTTATGAGGTATCATGGTCAAGATGATACCCCGTCTGTGTTGATGAAATTTTGATAAGGTCGCAGTGTGTGGTAGCGGTGGCTAAGCGTTTGAAAGTACTAGCCACATGCCGTGAAATATGGTAAGCGGTAAGCCTAGTAACCGATCGGCCCGAGGAGTGGACATACCCCCCACCACATGTATTTGCTTCTTTTGGTTACTTTATTCGACGTGTAGGCATATGTGTTGCTGGGCAACCAGGAGTACGGGTTTTGTAGTCGCGCTACAGACGTACGTCCTGCACTTTTGTAGTGCGTATGACCTGCAGTCGCTTGTGGTGGCCCTGATCCACGAGTCGGAATGAAAGGCAAACGGTTGCTTCGGAACTACCCTGTGGTGTTCCAAGCGTGTGTGTTAGGTTTACCTTGCAAGGGTTGAATCTCGATTCAGAATCGTCCGCCTCTCACGATGAAATGAGACTGCTTATCCCCTTTATCACATAGAGTAACAAGAGCAATTATATGATTATTAAAGATGATGTTTGAGTAAAGATTCTACCATGTTTGGATAGCTATAGGTGCTTACCTAGAATGGTTAATCAACTAGAATCTGAAAGCTAAAAATTGAAATTAAGGATCTACTCTTTGTTGCTTTTCAGCTGAAAACCCTACCCAAAGCTAAAAGCCAGCATGAGTCTAGTTATGGGCTAAGATATACCCAATTCCGGGTAAGTCTTGCTGAGTATTAGTATACTCAGCCTTGCTTTGTTGATTTACTACAGGTAATCTTTCTGGTGAGCCCGTGTTCATTACACCGTGGCCTTACCCTTTGCCTGATGGTTGGTCCGTGGAATGGGATCCGTCCCCGGCCAACACAGACCCCGCCGAGTGATATTATGCCAGGGCTAGCATAATATCTGTAATGACGCCGTGTATATTAACTACGCTTTTCAAATTCCGCTGCTTTAACTAGAAACTTGAACTTGTGTTGTAATAAACTTTACTCAGTGAAGACAAATGTTATTTTGTACATTTTTGTAATATAACTGCCTGTGGTGTAAATTATTTTGGCATTATATCTCTGGACTCACCTTCGTGTGAGGTACCTTGTTGGATCCTGAGGTCGGTGGTTTATCGGGACGTTACCCGACAGACCAATAGTATTATACCGTTTGAAGTGCGAGGTAGCCCTCCAGTGAGGACTAGCGTACTTGAGTCGGTATAATTCAGGTTGGTTCTGCCACACCTGCAATCATCCTGCGATCATTCCTTCTATTTTATCAAGACCCACAGCTGGCAGAACCCAATTAATGCCTCTAAAGTTGATGGTTTAACATCGGCTATCCTACCTTCCATTCTGTGTATGGACCGGCACTGCTTTTCTTCTACTTACTCATCTTGTTCCACCCTGCGGCGTGACGCATTGCACCGGCCTTCAAAGTACTCGATAAATACTGACAAATAAAGCACCATCTTGCAACCTGCGAAGTACCCAACTAGATCAACTTGATGCACTGCAAAGTACTCCGTTATGTCCTCACCAAATGCCCTGATTATGTTAGTTCATAGCCTGATGTATTGCATCGGCTTCGTTACTCATCTTCCCACATGCTCGGGAAATATTTCTTGAGATGCTGACCATTGACGGCCACTGGAAATTTGATGCCATCTAACTCTTCAAGCATGTATGCATTCCCTGGCAAAACTTGATCAACTCTATAAGGCCCGTGCCAATTCGGAGACCATTTACCATATGCTACGTCCTTAGTCCCCAATGGTAGCACCGCTTCCCATACTAAATCCCCAACTTGAAATGCTTTCGGTTTAACCTTCTTGTTATACGCACGGGCTACCTTGGCCTTATTTTCTTTGATTCTTTCCAGCGACCAGAGCCTGAGTTCTGTAATTCTTCCACATTGTCGCTCATCAATGCTGCATACTCTTCAACAGTCAGTTCATTCTGAAACTCTATTCGTCTTGAACCGGCCGTAATCTCCCATGGCAATACGGCCTCCTGACCATATACCAGATGGTATGGTGAGGTTCTTGTTGCCCCATGACATGAAACATGATAAGCCCATAATGCTTCTGATAACACTTCATGCCAGCGCCGTGGGTACTCATCAATTTTCCTTTTGATTAGCTTGATTAAGCTCTGGTTGGACGCTTCGGCTTGTCCGTTTGCTTGGGCATAGTACGGAGATGACCTGATCAACTTAATCCCCATATCGGCAGTGAACTTCTTGAATTCATCATATATGAATACTGATCCTCCGTCTGTTGTAATGGTCTGAGGAATCCCAAACCTATGAATAACGTGTTCCTTGACAAAATTGATGACGTCCCTCGACGTTACTGACTTCATAGGAACAGCCTCTACCCACTTGGTAAAATAATCTGTGATGGCCAAAATAAATTGATGGCCTTACTAGATGGAGGATTGATCTTACCAATCATGTCCATGCCCCAGCCTTTGAATGGCCAAGGCTTTATGATAGGATTCATGGCCGACGCTGGTACTATTTGTACCCTTCCAAACCTCTGACAGGCCTGGCATCCTTTGTAGTACTTGAAACAATCTTCCAGCATTTCGGGCCAATAATACCCCGAGCGCCTGATTAACCACTTCATCTTGTGGGCTGATTGATGAGTCCCACATGTACCCTCGTGGACTTCATGAAGAAGCCGATTGGACTCAATCGGCCCTAAGCACTTAAGCAATAATCCATCCAAAGTCCTGTAGAACAAGTCGTCCCCAATCAGGACGTACTTCATTGCTTTGTAGCGTGTCTTCCTAGTTGCCCCCCGAGCCGGATCCTTCAAGTAATTGAAGATATCGGCTCTCCAATCTCCCTGGTCCAACAAGTTTATTGGGAAATCAGCTCCATCCGCTGTGTCCTTGTAACCGGAGGCCGTCTGAGCAAGATCATTGGCCTCAGAATTTTGCTCCCTTGGTATCCAGTAGAAGTTTATATATCTGAACTGGGCCATTAGCTCTTGGCATTGTCTCCATAAGGGATACAACAACTCGCTTTCACATTGGTATGTTTCCGTGAGCTGAGATATGACCAATTTGGAATCCCCAAAAACTTCTACTGCTTCTGCTCCGGCTTCGAGGAGTAACTCCAGACCTTTGTGCACCGCCTCATACTCGGCTAGGTTATTGGTGCATGGTGCAGATAACCTGATGGAAAAGGAGTATGTTGCCCCCCGAGGCGAGATGAGCAGGATACCTATGCCGGAACCATCTCCACAAACCGACCCATCGAAATACATCGCCCATGCGCGGATGGAACATGCTGCTATGTCTGTGCTGGTCCTTTCTGCAACGAGGTCCGCCAGTGCCTGTCCTTTGACCGCTTTCGCCGGCTGGTACCGGATATCAAACTCGGACAGTGCGAACATCCATTTACCGAGTCAGCCTTTCAACACCGGGGCCGATAGCATATGCTTGATCACAACTGATTTGCAGATGACAATTGTCTCGGCTGAAAGCAGGACGTGGCGGAGCTTTGTACAAGTAAAGAATAGACAGAGGCATAATTTCTCAATTTCAGGATACCTTGTCTCCGCATCCAACATCCTTCTACTGAGATAAAAAACAACCCTCTCCTTGCCATCCTACACCTGTACGATAACCGAGGCAATGGAAGTGTCGCCTACTGACAGATAGACATAGAACGGCTTACCCTGCTGGGGTGAAACTAACACAGGTGGTTTGGATAAATATTCCTTGATATCTTCGAATGCCTGTTGCTGCTTTGCCCCCCAGCGGAACTCATCATTGGCTTTAACTTTTACCAACTCCATGAATGGCTCAATTCTCCCTGACAGATTAGAAATGAACCTCCTAACAAAATTGATCTTGCCAATGAGTTGCTGGAGTTCCTTCTTTGTAGTAGGTGGCACCATTGTTTTTACAGCTTCCTGACTCTTGAGGCCGATCTCGATTCCCCGTTCATGAACCAAAAAACCCAGGAACTGACCGGCCGACACGCCAAATGCACACTTCTTAAGGATTCATTCTCAGCCCGAACTTTCTAGTTCGTTCCAGAACTCGCTGTAGATCCCCCAGATGACCCTCAGTCGATGTAGATTTCACCACCACATCGTCAATATAAATTTCCACCAGCTTGCCGATCAAATCATGAAACATATAATTCATGGCCCGTTGATACGTAGCACTAGCATTTTTGAGCCCAAAAGTCATGACTACGTACTCGAATAATCCCACTGCTCCCGGTACTCTGAATGCGGTCTTGTGAATATCTTCTGGAGCCATGAAAATCTGGTTATAACCAGCATTGCCGTCCATGAAACTCAACATCTTGTGGCCAGCAGCCGCATTAATCAATGTTTCCGCAACCGGCATCGGGTACTCATCTTTTGGTGTAGCCCTGTTGAGTTCTCGAAAATCTACACAAACTCTCCACCGGCCATCCTTTTTCTGCACAGATACAACATTAGAGATCCATTCGGCATACCTGCAAGTCCTGATGAAGCCAGCTTCTATCATCTTTTCGACTTCTTTCTTGACTTCTTCCAAGACTTCGGCCTTCATTTGTCGTACTCGTTGCTGGAACGGCCGAAATCCTGGCTTGAGAGGAAGTCGATGCTCCACGATGTTTCTATCCAACCCAGGCATCTCTGTGTAATTCCAGGCAAAACAATCTGCATATTCTTTTAGCAATAATATTGTCACCTCTCGCAATCTTGGATTTAACTTTTTACTGATAAATGTCGGCCGTGGCTTATCCCCAGGGCCAATATTGACTTCTTCCAGCTCGTCAGCAGATGTAAATCCATAACCTAGCTTTCCTTCATCCATCAAAGCGACACTGTAAATAGACAATGAATGTGATGTAAAAGGATTTGGCCGATCGTAGGGATCGGCCGACTTGTTCTTTTCACTAACTTGTGCTTTCTTATATTTAACATATAGCTGGCTGTTCAAGCGGGCCTCCTTGTGAACCAAATAGAAATGTAGTATAAATGACAAAAACAACTCGAGTTCTATTTTTTGGGGCCGATCGCGGGGATCAGCCTCTCCTGCTTTTCTGATATTAAATGACTTTGGCACCCTGTCTACTCTGTAAGGCCGGTGGATAAGACCAGCCTCACCCCGTTTTTTGTAGCCTCCACGCGGATTGTAGATGGAATACAGCAATTAGCATGAATCCAATCTCTTCCAAGCAGAACGGTGTATGAACCCTTGCTGTTGACCACAAAAAATGACGTGGGGACAGTTTTTCCTCCGACTGTTAGATCCACGCTAAGAACTCCTTGCGCTTCTGATGTTTGCCCATTGAAGTCACTTAGCGTGATGTTGGTCTTGATTAAGTCTCCAACAGAATGCCCCAACTTGCGCAGCACTGAATACGGCATTATATTGACTGCTGCTCCTGTATCGACTAGCATCCTGCTGACAGGTTGGCCGTTGATGTACCCTTTAAGATATAAAGCTTTTAGATGCCTGTAATTCTTTTCCTGGGGCTTCTCAAATATAACTGGTCGTGGCCCCAAGTCAAGCTAAGCCACTGGCACCTCCTCACGGCCTGGTGCATGGAACTCTACAGGGAGAACAAACACCATGTGCGCGTCAGCCGATGTATTCACATCGGCTTTCAACTTCTTGGGTCGCCATACCTTCGTAGAAGAACTCTCTACTTGCCAAGGATTGTGAATCTTCTCTGCCAAATCTGGCCGTGCCTTTCTTAATGTTTCCAAGTACTGGGCCTCAGCTTCTTCCAGGCTACGCAGCCGCTGCACTCTTCGCTTTTGAGATCGGTTGAGTCCATCGGGACACCAGCGTGGCCGGTGACACTTGTCCTCCTCATTTTCTGAACTGCCCCCTGTGCGTAAAGACTCGACTTGTTCCCGACAAGGCCGTTCTGGCCCCAAACGCTGAAAGACCGAGGCGCTTCTCGTACCTTGCTTCTGAGAATTGCATTCCGGACAATCTTCAAGAGTAGGTAGCCTTTTCATACCAGAATTCCAGCAATATATGAAGAAAGGGCAATGCCAATGATCCTGTGTATCTTCTCGCCTCCTGAGACGTTTCCCGGTGCGTCGTTCGTACTCTTCGTCTTCTGTCTCATGTTGGAGACGCTGTTGATATTGATACTGGTACTTCCTCAGAAGATGGGAAGAAACTGGCCGCTGATTCCTAACATGCCTCACCTGTTCTTCAGTGATATAATCCCTTTCCTCCTTTTGGGGCCGATCGCGGGAATCGGCCTCTTTCCTCTTTACATGTGGTCGCGACATATGCCCTGCCATATTTATGCCAAGCGAGAAATCCAGCTGCCGTCGTGTGGACCGGTCGTACCCCTCTACCATATTTACATTTGGAAATGGCTGGGTATCAACCTTCATGGCGTACTGCCCCAAGATTAATCGGCCTTGTTCAATGGCCGATTGTATCTGTCGCCGGAGTTCCTTGCAGTCGCCAGTATTGTGGGTGAAAGAATTATGCCATTTGCAGTACGACTTCCCTTGAAGCTCCTGGGCTGTTGGGATCTTGAAACCTTCAGGGAACTTCAGTTGTTTCTCTTTCAGGAGCAAGTCGAATATTTGTTCAACTTTGTTCACATCGAAATCAAATCCTTTTAAAGGACCCTGTTGCTTCACCCACTTGCAGGACACGGGTTTTGCCCCCCGAGCCCATTCCACGACTGCAATTTCTTGGTCATCTTCGGAGTCTTCAGAATCTTCGGCGTCAACCATTACCACCTAACGCTTAAACTTATCTTGGTACAACTCTGGGTGGCGTTGTTCGTACATAGTCATCTTCTGCACCAAGTGTGCCAAAGAGTTGAACTCCAACTGGAAAACCAAATCCCTGACTGGTTTTACCAAACCCAAGATTGCTAACTCAACAGCTTCTTTCTCTGAAATTCGAATCGAGTAGCATCGATTCTTGATCTCTCTGAAACGCTGAATATACTCCACCACCGTCTCTCCTCGCTTCTGGCGGACTTGTGCCAAATCGGCAATCCCAGCTTCTGCAGCTTCTGAATGATATTGAATATGAAATTGTTCCTCCAACTGCTTCCACGTGCGAATAGAATCAGGACCCAATGATGTGTACCATCCGAAAGCTGGCCCTGTGAGAGACTGCGAGAAGAACCTTACTCGCAGTGGATCTGAAACCGAAATCATCCCCAATTGCGCTAGATATCGGCTAATGTGTTCTATAGAGCTGGATCCTTCTGCTCCGCTGAATTTCGTGAACTCAGGTAGCCGATACTTGGGCGGCAGGGGAATCAAGTCGAAGTCACTTGGATACGGCTTAGTGTAGCCGATCGCTCGCCTTCTTGGAAGGATACCAAATTGATCCCTCAAAATAGCACTGATTTGATCTACAGAATGAACTCCTGGGGCCAAGTGCGTACCTTCGTGACTCGGCCTCGTGGCGTAAGCGTTCAGCCATGCCTGTTTGTCAGCATCGGCTACAGATGCTCCTCCAGCTACTCTCTGTGGAAGTTGCGCCGGATGACCACCATCTGGTATGTATGCACATATATACCCATGTGGCACCTCCTTGGGGGGTTCGTTGAAGAATTGGTGATCAGCAGGGTCACCTCCCACCTTGTATATGACATATGCTGGAGAATTCTGCTGCTCCGGGGCAGCAAATGCATAAGGCACTGGTGGCCTGGTCTGGGAAGGTAATTCTCCCCTGTGACTCCCCAAAGCAGGTCCTGTTGGAGAATACTGGTGCTTCATGATTTCCTGTACCACGCGCAGCGCAACGCGCTCAAGAGTGTTCACCAGACTCTCGGAATGGCGATGCAACGAGTGAGCCACCATATAATTAACTTCTTGACGGAGAGCCCGAGTACGTTCTTCCGTAGGGGTGGACAAATCCACTTCATCGAGTGCCCCTTCGGATGAAAACCCCTTCCACCTGATGCCGTGGTGGCGGGTTCTCTCAAACGAGCCGAGGAGATCAGCCTCAAAAGCAGCCTTTATTTCGTCGTACTTCTGCTTGTGTTCTTCAGACAACTCTTCATAAGTGATCGGGTTCTCACTCGGCATCTTGTCGATGAAAGTCGGTGAAGCCGAAGAAGATGATGTAATCGGAGTAGTCGATGAAGCAGCCGATGTAGTCGACGTAGCGATAGATGTAGTCGATGTAGTCAATATGTCAATACGGTCGTCGATGTGGTCCCACCGGGCGTGCCAGAATGTGTTGTCGGTCAAAACCCACCGGCGAGCAATGACAGGCAACACGAGGAGCCGGGAGGCTTCCGGGACGGCTGGCGGGCCCCGATCCCTCGGTCAACAGCCCAGCGATCCGGCACACGCCCTGGCTTGGAGTCGCTAGGCGTGCCACCTGATCCCGTACCCGATCAGGAAGGTGTAGAAGTTGTTCGTCAGCTATCTTCCTGCATGCACAGACACAATAAACGTTAGTCCGAGCCGTGATCGGCTCTCACAATGACTCCCTGAGTCGGCTAAAGAAGCCGCAGGAGTCGCTGCACCAGGTCAGACCCATCTTGATAATCGGGTTGGACCCTCGAGTACTCGTCAGAACCGGCCTGAAGTAGCCGATTGCAGCGTGTAACAGATCAGATCTATTAAACACATAATCATTCGCACGAATCTGATGGAAAAGATAAGAACATGCTCTGCAATCATCAAGCTAATTCAATCCACGATGGTAACAGCTTTCACTGTATAACCGGAACATCCCACGCGTGGTCAAGCCTAACGAACATGTACGACAACAATACGCTAACCTGGAAAGAGGCCTAAAAACCGACTAACAAGTCGATTCCCGGAACAATCCCTCGTCAGATTACCATAAGGTACCAGACATGCAGCCGGAACATTCAACCCGTTTGAAGGGCCTAATCATACGGATATCAAGCCAATTCCTCATAAAATGAAGAATCACCATAACAGATCAAATCTACTCGATAAAAACAGAGCAAGACGCTGCCCCCATATCCAAGATTAGATACAAGAACAGCTAATCGATTATAAGCAGCAAACAAAGCATAGATTTATTATTCAGAACTATTGCAGCATTATAATCGATTAAGATAACTAGTGCTACTCGCCATCAAAAATGCTCAGTACGAGCAACACAAAGATAAACAGATAAACGTGATGCTACCCCGACCATGCAAGGCATGATCGGGGCAGCATGCCGATTACCTGGAGGGAGCCCTTGAACAGGGTTGGCGATGCGCCGAGAATTTGTTGTGGATGATTGATTGATTATTAATTCTCACGATACATATTTATAGTCCGGAGACTTTGATCTTAACTATCCCTAGCTGGTCACGACTCAATCTCTAACTTGCTATATTTAAACTATGCTTAGATATATGGCCATCCTGGCCCTTGACCCATCTGCACAGAGGCCGATTCGCAGACCCTTACGACGATTTCCTTCAGCCCATGTCGCTCTCAGCCCATCCTCCAGCCCAGCCAAATTACGGCGATAACAGACACTACCCTGGGTGCAATGACCCTAAAGGTAGCCATGGCTCCACGTAGGAACTCATCTAACAAGTTATCCACAACCCGATCAGGCGGGTCTAAAACTGTTAGAAAAGAATGCGAGCATCGTCGCGCAGTTGCCGTGCTTAAGGCAAGACTACCCCGAGTGCATCGACTCTAGACGTAGTCGGGGTTGTTCCTCATACGAGGGCTGTGGCAGAACCAACCTGAATTACACCGGCTCAAGTACGCGAGTCCTCTCTTGAGGGCTACCTCGTGCTTCAAACGGTATAATCCTTTGGCCTGTCAGGTAACGTCCCGATAAACCACCGAACGCAGGATCCAACAAGGTACCTCACACGAAGGTGAGTCCAGAGATATAAATGCCATTACATTTTACACCACAGGCAGATATATTACAAAAATACACAAAGCATCATCAGTTCCCAATGAAGGGAGATTATTACAAAACAAGTTTAAGTTTTTAAGTCAAAGCATCAGAGTTAAAAAGCGTAAACATAGTACACGTCGTTATTACAGATATTATGCTAGCCCTGGCATGATATCACTTGGTGGAATCTGTGTTGGCCGGGGACGTATCCCACTCCACGGACCAACCATCAGGCAAGGGGTAGGGCCACGGTGTAATGAATGCTGGTTCATCAGGGAGATTGACTGAAGTAAATCAACAAAAGCAAGGCTGAGTATACTAATACTAAGCAAGGCTTACCCGTTACATGGTATACTTAGCCATGTATCTAGACTTATGCAGGCTTTTTAAGTTTTGGGTAGAGTTTTCGGCGGAAAAGCAACAAAGAGTAGATCCTTATTTTCAATTTTTAGCTTTCAAGTTCTAGTTAATTAACCATTCTAGGTAAGCACCTATAACTACTCAAACATGGTAGAATCTTTAATCAATCATCATCTTTCATAATCACAAAGTTGCCTTGTTACTCTATGTGGTAAAGGGATCAAGCAGTCTCAATCTCCGCGAGAAACGGACGATTCCTGAATCGAATTTCAAACCTTGCAAGGGTAAACCTAACACACACGCTTGGAACACCAAAGGGTCATTCCGAAGCGACCGTTTGCCTTTCATTCCGACTCGTGGATCAGAGCCACCACAAGCAACTGCAGGACCATACGCACTTCCAAAGTGCAGGATGTACGTCTGTAGCGCGACTACAAAACCCGTACTCCTGGTTGCCCAGCAACACGTATTCCTGCACGTCGAACTAAGTAACTAAAAGAAGCAAATACATGTGGTGGGGGGTATGTCCACTCCTCGGGCCGATTGGTTACTAGGCTTATCGCTTACCATATTTCACGGCATGTGGCTAGTACTTTCAAACGCTTAACCACCGCTACCACACACTGCGGCCTTATCAAGTTCCACAACACAGACGGGGTATCATCTCAATCATGATACCTCATAAAACTCCCGTCCGTCATCCTTATAGTGATAACATGAAAGTAAACATCACAATTCCTATATTGCGCGAGTGACAGGAAATCACTCGACTTCTACCGGTCCTATTAGCATAACAGCTACTCGGACTCAAGTGCTATTATTCAATACATTGGTTCCTAGGATTTATGCATCTAGGGTTTCAAACAATTCCTATGAACTTAATGCATAGAATACATAAATAAATATAGAGTGCAGTGTAATAAAAATAGTAGGTTATGTCCGGGGCTTGCCTTCGCTGGTGGGGCTGGGGTTAGTCAAATTAATATCTTCCAAACCTTGGTTCGGGGCTTCAGAGAATTCCGCAATGAGATTTTCGGGATCTTCAGAATAACCTCCTTCTGGTTCCGGGATTAGCTGATAATCTCCGTCAGTGAGAGTGGTCGAGTCTATTTGAGATGCAGAGTTTACAAGTGATGGAATGCATATACTTTTATGTTAATTCACAATAAAGTTGCAATCCAAACAAAAGAACATTACATTTTGACAATAACCTAACTACCCTGCACAGGGCAGTCATTTATTGAGTATTAATTATTTTATCTAAATACATTAAACAGCTAGGTTAACCCTACTAAGTGTCTAACTAGTGGCATGGGGCAACGGGTTGGGGGTGTTTCTAATAATTACATAAAATAACTTTACTTATTTATTCTATTAATTACTTACATAATCCTTAAGTTACTATTACATTATGAACTAAGTACATTATGTCTAATTTGTTTGACACCTAATTCTTGGTTGGAAATTCTAACAACAGGTTATACTAGTAAAGAACAGTACTCTAAAATATTTTCATGATTTTTGGAATATTTAAAATCTATATATATATAAAAAAATAATTATATAAGATGAACTATACATTATTTCTAATTAAACTTGTACATCAAGAAAATAGTGCTGAAATACTAGGATCATTATTTTTCTTAAATTCTACATGTTAATAGAAAATTAACACAACTGGTTTCACAATTTTATCATTTTTCTATTAATTACTATGCATTTCCTAAGCCTACAGGTGACTAAACTTAACTTTTAAATTATAGCACAAAACATTCAGAAACTGAAGTTTATCCCTTAAGTAAAGTTGTAGATATTTATCTAAGGATTCCAGCAAAATTTAGTTTGTATTTTTATGATTTTCCCCGAATAGATATAGCATTTCTAAGTTGGCAGCACAATTTACACAAGAGGTCCTTCGGTTACTATTTCCCTGAGTCTACTCCTTTGCACAAAACCCCCTAGACTTCCATTTCTTCTAACCCGCAGTCCTTCCCCCGGTCAAGGCAGAGGCACGATGTTGACCGGCTTGCTCCGGCGACGGCGAGCACCGGCGGTGAGGACAGAGGGGCGGAGAAGCATCTAGGGCCCCTTGCGCACCTGTGCTAGCTCGGAATCGGGGAGAGACGGCTCGGAGTGATGGCGCGATGGAGGCTTGCGGCCGGCGGCGAGGTGGAGCAGTGGGGGCGGTACTCCGGGCGTTTAGATGACAATGGAAGGGTCGAGAAGCTTCCTGGGGTTGTAAGAAAGCTCGAACCGGGATCAATTTGGGCTAGGGAAGGCCAGGAGAGGGGGCTCCACGGTGAGGCCAAGGCGGCGGCGGCGGCGCTCCGTCGGGAACTGGGTTCCAACCGGAATTGAGGAGCTCTGAGGGCTTGGCGAGTATCAGCAATGCACAGGGAAGCTACTACGGGGTTCAATGGGTGCGATGAGTGCTCGGTAAGGGCTGCCCACGGCGACCCGTACTTCACCGGAGAGGAGGAAGAGGCGGCGAGACAAAAGGGCTAACAGCGTATGTGGCAAAGGGGAAAAAGAGTGCAAATGAACTCTCTACGCTCTCCTGGTCACGTTGAGTAGAAGAAAGAGGACGGAGGGATAAGCGCGGGACGTGGAAACGGTGGCAACGACGTGGCGGCCGGCGAACCGCTCGGGTCATCGTGGCGCGCGCGCGAGAGGGCAGCAAGGGAGAGGAAATGGACCGGGAGAGGAAGGAGGCGACGCGTGGGCATGTGCAGAAGCTGGAGGTGGAGCTCAGGGTGCGGCATCAGCGGCGAGCGGCAGCGGCAGGAGCAGAGCAGAGGGGAAGCGGTGGTGCCAGAGGAAGACGAAGCAGAGAGGTGTCAGGGGGACTTGTTTGCAATTCCCAAAAAGTTCAGGGACCTCTCTGTAAACTAAAATTTCTCACTGCTACAAAGGTCAAATGAGAAAATGCTCAACATGAAAGTTGTAGAGTTTTTCAAACTCTACAACATTGTTTTAGGGCTTAGGTTCAGAAACTCAAAGTTTACATCTTTTTAAATTGCATTTTGAAACAAGGATGGAATTTAAATTAACTTTGTCTTTTCCCTCCTAAATTTGATTAAATTTTGGACATGTTTACAATTTTTCTGGTTTGTCATGATTACTTGTAGTTTTACACATTAACCCTTAGGTAAATCTGAATTTTACTTTTACACTTCAATCTTTTCACATGTAAACCCTTATACCTTTGTGTTAATTACACATAGGTCCTTAGTTTTATACAAAGTCTATTTCTCTTAGGTTTTAACCTAATATTTGTACTTTTCTTCTCTATGGTCATTTGAATTTGACATTTAATAACATTTTTACACAATTGCACATAAGGACTTATAAAATTCATAATTTACAAATATACCCCTAGTTCTCTGTACAACTTACACACAACATATCATGCATACATATAAGACATCCAACTTAGTATCTAGTTGTCTAACTACCTAGATATTACAGCCTTCCCCCCTTAAAAAGAATCTCATCCCAAGATTCCAAAGCTGAACAGAATCGAATGATTAGATTTGGGGATTGGCTTGAAGGAAGTTTGGAAAATTTCGTTGAAGATAAGACTCTGTCTCCCAAGTCGCTTCTTCCTCGGTGTGATGATTCCATAAGATTTTATACATCTTAACTGCCCTTCTTCTGGTGAGCCATTCCTTGGTATCCAAAATTTGAAGAGGTTGTTCGATGTACGACAGATCGGGTTCAATCTCAATGGCACATGTCTCAACGATTTCCATGGGTATTTTGACACACTTCTTAAGTTGAGAGACATGGTAGACATCATGAATAGCAGCCAATTGAGATGGAAGGCGAAGTTTGTAAGCCACTGGGCCACAAACATTAAGAATTTCAACGGGTCCGACATACCGGGGTGCTAATTTCCCTTTTATGCCGAAACGTTGGACACCTTTGGTAGGAGATACTCGAAGATAAACAAAATCTCCTATTTGAAATTGCAGAGGTTTCCTCCTCTTATCTGCGTAGCTTTTCTATCTGGACTGAGCGGCTTTAAGATTGGACCAAATAATCTTAACCTTATCTTCAGCTTCAACGACTAAGTTGGTCCGAAGATTTTGCGTTCACCTGTCTCGGACCAACTCAAAGGAGTTCGACATCTGCGACCATATAACGCTTCAAAAGGAGCCATCTGAAGACTAGCTTGATAACTGTTATTGTAAGCAAATTCAGCTAGAGCAAGGCATTTGTCCCAACTTTTGCCATAGTGAATAATACAAGCTCGGAGCATGTCTTCAAGAATTTGATTAACTCGCTCAGTCTATCCATCCGTCTGGGGATGATACGCAGAGCTTCAAATCAATTTGGTTCCTAGAGCTGATTGCAATTGCTCCCAAAATCGTGCAATAAATTGGGGTCCTCGATCAGAGATGATGGTTTTTGGAACCCCATGTAATCGAACAATTTGGTCCAGATAGACTTCGGCATACTTCTTAGCAGAGTAAGTGGTATGCACAGGAAGAAAATGAGCTGTTTTTGTGAGTCTATCAATGATTACCCATATGGAGTCATGTTTCTGAGATGTGTTGGGAAGACCGACAATGAAATCCATGCTAATGTCTTCCCATTTCCATGATGGAATGGGTAATGGCTGAAGTGTACCAGAGGCTTTTAAATGGCTAGCTTTCACTCTCTGGCATGTATCACACTGGGATACATATTTGGCAATTTCTCTCTTCATTCTGGTCCACCAAAAATGTTGTCGTAGATCTTGATACATCTTGGTGCTACCAGGATGAATAGAGAATTTGGACAAATGTGCTTCGTCAAGGATTTGCTTACGAAGTTGACGATCCTTAGGCATAACAATCCGATCGTTGAACCATAGGACTCCTTGGTGATCAGTGTGGAAACACTTATAGTTAGCTTCTCCCTGGGATAGCTTTGATTTGATGATTTTGATACCCTCATCATGTAGTTGCGACATGATGATTCTATCCTGCAGAGTAGACTCAATGGATAGCAAATTTAGACTACCTTGAGGAATGATCTCTAGATTGAGTTTCCTCATCTGATGGCAGAGAGTGTCACTGAAAGTTGATATGGATAAGCAGTGACAATGTGCCTTGCAGCTAAGTGCATCCGCAACTACATTAGCTTTGCCAGGATAATAGTGTACCTCAAGGTCATAGTCTTTGATCAGTTCCAACCAACGCCTTTGCCTCATATTTAGGTCAGCTTGAGTGAAAATATACTTGAGGCTCTTATGGTCAGTGTAGATATTACACTTAGCGCCCATAAGATGATTTCTCCAAATCTTGAGAGCATGAATAACAGCTGCCAATTCAAGATCATGAGTTGGATAGTTCTGTTCATGGCTCCGAAGTGCTCGGGATGCATAAGCAATGACCCGGTTGTTTTGCATAAGAACACAACCAAGGCCAATTCCAGAAGCATCGCAATAGACATCAAAAGGCTGAGTGTTATTTGGCTGAGCTAGTACTGGAGCAGTGGTTAGGAGTTTTCTCAAGGTATGGAACACTTTATCACATTGGTTGTTCCAGCAGAATTTAACTCCTTTCTTTAACAGCTCAGTCATAGATTTGGCTATTTTGGAAAAGTCTGGAATGAATCGGCGATAGTATCCCGCCAATCCAAGAAAACTTCGAATTTGATGGACTGAAGTGGGAGGGTTCCAGTCCATAACTTCTTGAACTTTGGTTGGATCAACCGATATGCCTTCACTGGAAATAGTATGTCCCAAAAATTTCACACTATCCAGCCAGAATTCACATTTCGAGAATTTGGCATAAAGGCGATGATCACATAGTCGTTGAAGAACGACACGTAAATGATTAGCATGGTCTTCTTTAGTTTTGGAGTATATTAGAATGTCATCAATGAAGACCACGACAAATTTGTCGAGTTCCGGCATAAATACAGAGTTCATGAGATACATGAAATATGCCGGTGCATTAGTAAGTCCAAATGACATAACCAGATATCCATAAAGTCCATATCTGGTTGAGAAGGCCGTTTTTGGAATGTCACTAGGCCTGATTTTAATCTGATGATAACCAGAGCGTAAGTCAATCTTAGAAAAGACCTTAGCTCCGGCTAGCTGATCGAACAAAATGTTAATGCGGGGAAGAGGATACTTATTTTTGATAGTAACCGCATTGAGTGGACGGTAGTCGACACATAGCCTTAGGCTATCATCTTTCTTCTTGACAAAGAGGGCAGAACAACCCCAAGGTGAAGCACTTGGGTGTATATAACCCTTGTCAAGAAGATCTTGGAGCTGAATTTTTAGTTCTGCTAATTCATTTGGAGGCATGCGATACGGCTTTTTTGAAATAGGAGCAGTGCCAGGTTGAAGTTCAATGATGAACTTGATGTCTCTATCTGGTGGCATTCCAGGCAAATCGTCTGGAAAGACATCGGGGTATTCACATACTATAGGAATATCCTTGACTTGAATATTTGTGATAGCATAAGTGCAAGGATGTAGACATTCTTGCTGAGGCAGGTATAGAGTGGTGATCCCATAGTATGGTGAATCAATTTCGACAACTCGGAAAGAAATATCTAACCGGACTTGATGTTTAGTCATCCAGTTTGTCCCAAGTATAATATCAATACCCCCCAAACTTAGTAAAACCAAATCAGTTTTGATTTCTTTACTGCGTAACTGAATTGGCACACCTCTAATCATTTGGTTGTAAGTGATATTTCCTCCAGGGGTAGAGATCACATATGACCCTTGGGTAAAACAAGGATCAAGTCCTATCCGGGTACCATAGTTGTCACTAATGAAACTATGTGTTGCTCCTGAATCAAATAATGTAACAACTGGTTGGTGGTAAATAGAGAATGTACCCGACATGACGGAAGCTCCATCCGGAAGCTCTGCAAGTGTAGTGAAATTAATCCGTCCTTGCCGGACTTGCATCATCGGTTTCTTGCCCTTGTTCAGGTTTCCCTGGGTGGAACTCTGCCCAGGATTAGGTTTCTTGGGCCGCGGACAATCTCGAATAAAATGATCCGCACTCCCGCAATTGAAACAGCGATTATTGCTGTTTCTGTGTTGCACTTGTTGAACATTTGGCCGAGGGCCAGATTGTTGCGGTTGTTGCGGAGGAACGGGAGGTCTGTACCTTCCTTGCTGTTGGGGCGGCCTGAAAACCAGTCTACCAGTTGGGGCATTCCGCTGCGGTGCTCTGGGCGGTGCGTTAGAAACAACCCGATACCTCGATGGTTGAGCACTCGAGGGTCCAGTAGGGTTCTTTCGCTTTTTCTCGGCATAATGCGCCACGATGCAATCTTCTTGAGTTAAGGCCATATTAACCAGCTCACTGAAAGTATTAGCCCTCACAAGATTCAGGCGTTCCTTGAGCTTGGTGTTAAGGCCTCGACGGAAACAATCTTGTTTCTTGGAATCGTTATCCGCATGATATCCCGCATATTGACACAGATGATTGAAATTCTGTGCGTACTGTAGGACTGTACTGGTGCCTTGAGTAAGTGCCAGGAATTCATTCAGCTTCGCTCCAGCAATCCTTCTGGAATATAATGTGCTCTAAAGGCTGCCCGGAACTCATCCCAGGTGATAACATGCCCTGCAGGTTGCATGGCATAGAAATAGTCCCACCAGATCCGAGCAGCACCTCGGAGTTGCTGGGCGGCAAAGGAAGCTTTGCTAGAGTCCGCACAAGGTATTGTCAATAGCGCGAACTTAGATTCAATTATGTGGAGCCAAGCATCGGCATCCAAAGGTTCTTCAGCTTTACTGAAAAAGGGAGGCTGGGTACTGATGAAATCCTGGTAACTGGCAACGGGAGGATTGCGGTCATCACGACCTCCTCGGAACTGTTGATACTGCTGGTTCTGCTGTGCTTGGACTAGCAAGTTGAGCAGTTCAGTTTGCCGAGCCATAACCTCGGCAAGGTTAGGAGGTGGTAGTGGCGGTTGTTGAGAACCGCTGGCCTGATCTGCCCGGAAACCTTCCGGGGTTCCGCGCGTGGCTCCAACCATCTGAAACAAAGGAGATGTCCATCATTAACCATATAGCCTTACTCCCAATTTCAGAAGATATATGACTTAGATAAACAATGCACATACTCCATTCAATCATCTCATTTCAGAATCATAAGGATAATGAACAGGATGATAAAATAGGAAACTTATATTACAACACTGGTTCTGATTGTTCTCTGCATCACACATCCGAAGGATCCCTACGCAGGCCATCTATGTTACAACAAATGGCATAAGATCTAGCTAAGTTACATACTACCTAAGTTATTACACTCCCCACAAGTTACATCTAGCAAGTCGACGATTTACGACACTAGAAATCGTCGAAGTTGCCTATAGACGACTGACTGCCAGAGGGAGAGTGATAGGGACTAAGAACAGGATCCCCATGCTCAGAGTCAATCTCTGAAACACCCTCAATCTCTTCTGGGTCTTCTTCTTCTTCTTCAGGCATTATGGGTATAGCGGGTAGTATCGGTTGCTGCTGCAGTTTCTCAATGTGAGCCTGGGCATCATCAGCTTCTAGTATCAGATCATGAATTTGTGCCTGTAGGAACTCAATAACAGTATCACGCTGAGTGATAATATGATCACTCTCATTGATCTGATCTTCACGATGGAGGATTGTCTCATCCCTTGCTGCAATGATTTCATCCTTTTGAGTCACCAAGGCTTGTAATTCCACTATTTGGGTCACTTGATGGTCAGCATTCCGATAGTGGCTTTGAGCCACTCCAGTTAACTGACTCACACCATGACGCAGTAGCATCTGGTAATGATGTTGCACATCCATAAACCTGGTAATGATACGGACGGTTTCTTCAGCCAGATCTCCTAGCATATGACCAAGATGGTCTGTCCGAAAATCCCATTCCAGATTACCAGGGTCTATGGTAGGAAATAACCCAATAGGATATGCGGCAACTTCTATCGGATGCTGATTGCAGAAAAGTTTGATAGCTTCTAAGGTAGCAGTTTCAAGGGTATCAACCAGACGATATCCAACCACTTCCACTTCTATGGGATGCCATGAGGAGCGGAAAGGGTGTTGAGGAATTATCATCTTAACCCGGCACCGAGGAACTCCTTCTTCACGATATTCTACCCCATCGTATTGAGGAGACTCTGTATAATGAAACAGACTTAAGGATTCCCACAAGAGACAAGGAAATCCTTCCCAGTGTAAGGCATTAGTGTGGAAGTGCCCTTCCTGATCCCAAAAGGCATTGGAAGAAGCAGCCATCTGCGACAACAATGCAAATGGTAAGATTTTATTACCCTGTTGAGAACTTACAAGGTAATTAGATTAAGGATAGCTGATTCTGATAACAGCAAAGGCTGGAAATCAGATGGATACTTAAGAGATCCGACTAAAGATCTTTACTTACCCAAACTAAGAAAAACCAACATGTACCTACTTTATAGATACAAATGTTTATGCATCGATTTTTATTGATTAGTGTATTATGCATGAACGCACTAATCGATCTCACAAACGAAAATAACTGCCAAATATCTTTGGACTTACGTGGTTAATTTTGGTGGCATTATGCATACGTCTCTCACTATTAACTATTCGATAAGTCCTATCCGTCCTAGTTTCGGAATCGTGGTTAGTGTACCTGCAGATAACCACAATATATATATCCAATGAACCTTTCATGCCAGCATGTCATGAAAGCGTCCCCATTCATTACTGTTCACTATAGAAACAGCATCTGTACAATTACCGCCATACAGACAACGTTAACATACGTTATCGAATAACGTATTCACGGGGGGACCGCAAAATGCGGGGGTATGAACAGCGATCGCCATACCCTGCGCCGAACCATCTACTCCCAATGTAGTTAACCAAAGTTGATACATTGGCAGCATCTCAAGTAAGCCACTGCTTGAGAAACAGCGTTCGGTTCGCATCACCGACAGGAAGGCCAAGCTCCCTCAGTTGGCTGAGGATCCTTACCTTCTTACCTCACGATCGAAGCTGTCATTACAAAAAGTAAAGTTGAGTTGTACAGGAATTTAAATTTCCACAGAAAAGTAATGCTGGAAGTTAGAGTCATATATATATAGCCACCTCTAATTCCCTTAATAACATTACCCTAGGGCTTACGTACTATACATAATCCTTAACGAACCAACGTAGTTCGCAAATACTTGATTGACCAATTTTTATACTATAAATTATTATTATTTTTTTAAGGCTAAATATATCTCCAGGGTACACTTGTTAGCTCTGATACCATGTAACATCCTGAAAATTTTACCCAGAAATCACGCGCTAAGAATTCCGTATTCAAGAACCGTTCCACCGAAACCCTAAATTTTCCGGCACCCCAATCTAATCGCAGTCACGCCATCCTTTCTCCTAGTGCCGCGCGCGAGCGCCGCGCGCGCGTGACCGACCAGCCGCGGTCACCGCCGTGAAATTCGCCGCGCGGTCGCCGCCGCGAATTCCGCCGGCACGCGTCGTCCTTTTCCCTGTTTTCTTTTCCATTCTTTTCTCCCTTCTTCCTATTCCTTTTTCCTTTTTCCCCTTTTTCCTATTTCCTTCTTCCCTTTTTCTTTTTCTCCTCTTCTTTTCTCTCCTCCTTCCTCCCCCCCTGTTTCCTCCTCCCTCCTCTGCCACCCGACCACGCGCTTGCCACGGCCAAGCGCACGCGCCCGCCCGCGCGCCCCGCGTGCCCCGCGTGCTCACGCGCCACGCGCCGCGGCGCCCGTCGCCCGTGCCTCGCCCCTGGCCCGCGCCACGCGTGCCGTGCGCGCACACGTCCGCGCCCGGCGCCGCGACGCCGCGCCGCCCGCCGAGCCGCCGCCGCTGCTGCGCCGAGCCGTCCGCCGCTGCCACACCCGCCCCGACGCGCCGCACGCCGCCACAGTCCTGTGCTCGCCCGCACGCCACGCCACGACGAAAACAAACGGACGAACGCCATTACGGCGCCCCGCACCGCTCGCTGGCTCCCCCCTCACCGGCCACCACCGCCCACCGCCCCGGCCGCCTATAAAAGGGGCCGAGGGGCACCTCGGCACCCCCCACAGCCTGCCCCGCCACCTGGCCCCTCGCCTCCACCGCCCTAGCGCCGCCACGCCGAGCTCCAGTACCCGCCGCCACCGGCCTCCGCCGCCCCGCCTGCACACACCGTCCCGGGCCGAGGTGAGGCCGGGGATCGGTTCCCCTCACCCTCCCCTTCCTTTTCCCCCTCTCACCCGAGCCGCCCCGGGTCCCAGGTGGCCGGATTTGGCCGCCGGCGCCCCCCCCCACTCCTCCTCTGTTTCTGTTAGCGAGGGGAGGAAGAAAGGAGGACATTTCGCCCAAAACCCCCTGCTGTTTTTCTGTTTTCCAAAGAAGCCCCCCCCCCTCACTCTAACACACATATCCACCCCTTTTTACAAAAGGAACCCACTCTTTTTAATATTTCAAACCAAGCCCCCCCCACCACGTAAACCTAATTACACTCGACACCCGTTAGTATGCCTGAATATTTCTAGTATTTGCAATTAGACCCCTACCCATTTCAGATAATCGCGAATGAGCCCCTGGACCCCTGTTTAAGCCCTAAAACCCGCTTTAGCGTGTCATTTTATGTGCGAAACGACCTCCGATTGACCCGAAACTTTACCACGCCCTTTCTAGTATAGTTTTAGCCATGCCATTAAGAAACCACCCAGAGATATTGCCCCCAACTCCGTAACTAAATTATTTCCGATTCAAGCCTATCGGTAAAAGCTTTTAGTTCTTTCGCTTGATTGTGTGTCTGTTTGTGTGCGTCGTAGGACACGGAGTGAACGACGAGGTTCCCGACCGCGACCAGGCAATTGAGGACCAGTACTGCGACCCCGAACCCGAAGGACAGTGCTTCGATCAGGACTTCCCGCAAGGGTTTGACGATGGCAAGTTCAATTCCGCCCTTTGATGCATATTTCTGTCCTAGTTTTTATAAACACGACCCAATGGCCTGTTTTATAAAATTGCATTGTTTTGCGTGCTGGAAACCCGGTAGGATAGCCACCCTTGCTTGAAATAACCATACTTTGACTGCCTGATTTATAAAGAAAATGCGTGTGTGTGGGAAGGGATACAATGTGGTTTTGAAAAGCGAGTTAGATGAGATGGATGGCATTTCTGTGTGAATTGCCGCTGGTGTGCTCGTACCTGTGTGGTTGAGCGTGGATGGGAGATATCCATCTTGTCACCCCTAAGGACCGAGTTGATGTGACATCTCACCTAGCTTCTCGTAGTGCGAACCACTTGACCGTTGTATGGGCAACGGCTTGGCCTAACCCCACTAGTTAGTCTGATAGCCATCAGGAGAGCTGGGAGCAACGGGTGATCAAGGAGACGGGATAAGCTCTGTGTGACTTATGCCCCGGTTAAACCTCGGTGTTAGGTCGAATGACCCCTTGATAGATCCCGTGGTGGCTAATCAGGTCTAGCTACGGTGGGTAAGGGCTTCGATGGGATCTGCACCAGCACTCAGGTGTTCGTGCTGTGGTACCCCACCTGTGGGTAAAGTTGCACACCTCTGCAGAGTTGAAATCTATTCGAATAGCCGTGCCCACGGTACTGGGCAAGTTACGGTGTGGTCACATAACTAGTGTTCATCTCTGGGAAATGGTTGAACTGGTGTGAGTTGTTTGAAAAGTATCCGGCAATGGTGCTGTGTGCTACGACGGACGGGAAGTCCGGCAGCGGCTTGAAACTTGGATCCGTAAGGATCGACATCGTGTGTTCTTAGACACTTGAAAACTGGTTTTGAAAAATGCTTTTAAAACGAACCCTTGCATATAATTGTGTTTCCGCAAAAGAACCGTAACTTTATCCTTGGATTATCCTGTGCATTTAATTCTGTTATAACCCCCCCCGTGGGTGTGATTGGACTTGCTGAGTACATTTGTACTCACCCCGTTCTTACTTTACAGTGGAGGATCCCGACTACATCCCCGAGAACGACGAGTAGGGTCCCGTCCTGCACCCAGTCTTGCCTGTGGGTGAGGTCACCGTTGGAGCTCCGCATGGCGCAAGACTCTGATGATCCCCTGTTCGTAGTTAGTGTAGTAATATGGGTTTTTGTTGTAATCCTCGCGATAGTGGCGCTTCACTGCCCATTACCGCGAAGAGTTGTACGGTGATGTACCATCTGATGTAATAAAAGTGTTATCAGCCTCCTGGGACTGATAAAGTGACACTTTTAAGTCTTCCCGGATGGGGGGACGCTTCAGGTGGTATCAGAGCCGTAGGCTGGCCGTAGGACGTGACCCTAGGAGCGAGACCACTTTTTAGGCCCTAGAACTTGTCCCGGTTTAGAAACTTTCTGCACTAACACTCACCACTGGTCTTTGCCTTGTTCCAGATGGCTGGCAATGGATGGGTTAGCGGAATCTGCCACGCAGAGCCCGGCCTCCCCAAGTTACTATTGCTCAGCCTGGAACGCGTCGGGGTCATGGAATCACCGGAGTATGCCTACCGTGAGTACATCGCCGGAGGCACCCTTCGGTGCGACATGATGGTTTTTGTAGAGAGAAGCACCCGCTACCCTGATGTGGACCCTTGGTTCATCTCCACAAAAGGCTTCCGATTCCCCGACACCTACCGAAAGGCCGCCCGTAAAGCCCTACGCCGACTGCGTGTGCTCTATAGGCACCACCTTCAGCGGACTCCTATGGGATTTTTCCCACCCACTGAAGGTAGAGGACGCACTTGGATTGCCCGGATAAGGGTACACAGACCGAAAACGAGATGGATCGGTTCCTTCCAATAAAGAAGCGCTCCATCAGGACCGAGGAAGAATCCCCATGATAGGATTAGCACCCCTAGCAAAAACCCTACCCTAATGTCCACGTATCCATGAAAACTGTACCACCCTTGTTGTAATAATAAATATCATCTACTCGCTTTTGCACCTGTACCAGGTTGTTTACCCTACTTCTGTTTCAGATGGCTGAGGAAGGATGGACCCAGGGCGATTGCCAGGCTGCACCTGGATTCCCCAGCCTGTTGATCGACACCCTGGAGGGCCTTGGCGTTATAGAGCGCCCAAGGTACTACAGCCGAGAGTACGAACACCATGGTACCCTCCGCTGCAGGGTGATCCTGGTCATCGCCAGGAGCAACCGCTACCCCGACATCCAGCCCTGGCGGGCGACCGCCACAGGGTTTAGACACCAAGACACCTACCCCTTGGCTGTCAGGAAAGCGCTCCGTTACTTGTGCCGGATTTTTGAGGAACACCTCGCCCCCACACCAGCGAAGTTCTTCCCGCCGGCCATCAGAACCCCAGTCTGGGAAGCGCGCATGAGAAACCTGGAGCGACGTCGCCACGAAGAAGGCCCCCTGTACCAAGTGGCTACTTACCTAGCCGCCCTGGACCAACTCTTTGATGAGCAAGCCAACCTTCTAAGGGAACAGACCCATCGAGCCGAGCAAGCAGAGCTCGCGGTGAGGATACAGCAGATCCGAGCCGCCCATGCCGAGGCAAGAGCCGCAGCCGCGGTCAGTAGCGAAGCAGTCGCCCAAGAGAGCCTCAGGCAGGCCCGAGACCGGCGTATGCAAGATTGGACCCAAAGTGGAACACCAGTCCCGGCGATAGGGGAAGACCATGTTTTGCTCGGGACACCCGTCATAGGGTGGGGATCACTCTTTGGGAGCACACGAGCCCCACCCGAGAATCCTGGGAGTTCTGCCGCCACCGACGAAGGGGATGCGGCAATGCAACCCCTGACCGATGGGAACCCAGGAGACGGCGAGCGAGAACCTCTCACCCTGTCCGCCCCGGAAGAAGACACACCACGCAAGTAGAGTGACCAACGCCATCACAGTGATGCCCTCCCCAGCCTTTCTGCTTACGCCGTACCCTTAAGACAAGACCCTGGATGAGTAGCACGAGGCCTAGCCTTACCCTAAGTTGTACCCCCTCGCAGTAATAAAATGGTTCGTACTTGTTGTTTGTGATGTTGTGTACTGGTTTGTTGTGTGCTGATTATTTATACGAATACAGGCAGAAGGTAGATTCTGCCCTATATACGAATTAAACAACTTAAACATCACATAATCATAACCCTGATCAACAGGTGACCCCCCGGAACGTTGCGAGGGCCTCCCGCGGCCGGAACCCCGTAGCCGCTAGTGTCGGAGCACACCCCGTTGAACAAAATCTTCCCCAAGGAGAGCAAGAAGTAAGCCAGAACCGAGGGGGAAGTCAAGAAGGAGAACAACTACCACCACCCCCACCCCTCGGAGACCTGGCACAAATCATCCATAACCAGACCCTCATACTGGAGACTCTGGCGAACGCCCTCATTAACCGGCAGCCACGAGGGCAGAATATGAACGACAAGCTGACGGCCTTCCTAAGGACCAAGCCACCTACCTTCGCCGGATCCTGCAACCCGTTGGATGCTGACGACTGGTTGCGAGTAATTCAGAGGAAGCTCGAACCATTCGAATGCCAGGACCGGGATAAAGTCCTACTGGCAGCCCACCAGCTCACCGGAACGGCATTATCCTGGTGGGAAAACTATTGTGCTGCAGCCGAAGATGCCTCTACCATCACCTGGGGAGAATTTGTAAGGGAGTTCCGCCGCTACCACATCCCTTCGGCCACTATGAAGCGCAAGGCGGATGAATTCCGCGCACTACAACAAGGGAGCATGACGGTGGAAGAATACACCCACCGGTTTATAGAATTGGCCCGATACGCGCCGGAGGAGGTGAACGACGACGATAAAAAGCAAGACATGTTCAAGAAGGGGTTAAGCCCAGAGGTCCGGACCTTGCTTACTCCCCAGATCTATCCGGACTTCAACACCCTGATGAACAAGGCCATCCTCACGGAAAGGGCCAAGGCCGAAGAAAGAAAGGACAACAAACGCAAGTTCTTGGAAAGTAAGGCTCGCCAACAAGACCGTTTCCAGAAGCCGAGAAATTCCAGCTATACTGCACCAGGAACTCAGGCCCCAATGCAGTATAGAACTCAGTCCCAGGTGACAGGATCACAGGCCCCACCTAGAAGCCAGAATACCTCGAGGGCCCCGCAAAGCAATGCAAGTCAGGCCACCCCCGACAACAACAATGTTAGGGCTTGTTTCAACTGCCGAGAGACAGGGCACTTCATCGCAAATTGCCCCTACGCCAAGAATAAGCCGGCAACGTCGACCTTCTCCAACACAGTGAATGGGCCCAGACCAGCCCTGACCGGTGCCAACCGAGTGCCCGTCCGCAACAACGACAACGGCCAGCAGGTGAAGCAGCAATCGTTTGGACGAGCCCGCGTCAATCACATCGACGCGCAGGAGGCTCAAGAAGCTCAGGGCGTAGTGCTCGGTGAGTACTTAGTCAACTCAGCTCTGGCAACAGTATTATTTGATTCTGGAGCATCACACTCGTTTATATCCTCGAGCTATGTGGAGAAACACAAAATACCTACAGTACTACTAAAAACACCCCTATTAACCCGGACGCCTGGAGGCGACATCAATTGCCAATTAGGTTGTTCACGGGTAAGGATCAACTTAAGTGGGGTAGAATTTCTAGCAGATTTGGTAGTACTTAAGCCTGGGGGAATAGACGTGATCCTTGGGATGGATTGGTTAAGCCGACACAATGGTCTCATAGGCTGCACCGACAAAGTGGTACACCTAACAAACCACGAAGGAGTACAAGTGATCTGCCGAACCCGAGATAGTAAGTTTGATCCAATGGTATTTAGCATGGAAGCCAAGCCTTTAGAAGGAGTCCCGGTAGTAAACGAATACCCAGATGTGTTCCCCGAAGAGCTTCCCGGTATGCCGCCAGATAGGGATATAGAGTTCGTCATAGACCTTATCCCCGGAACATCTCCGATAGCCAAGAGACCCTATAGGATGGCAGCCTCTGAATTGACAGAATTAAAGAAGCAACTAGAGGAACTGCAGAGAATTGGCTTCATCAGACCAAGCTCGTCGCCATGGGGAGCCCCAGTGCTGTTTGTCAAGAAGAAAGATGGGAGTATGAGGTTGTGCGTGGACTACCGAGCACTGAATGAGGTTACCATTAAGAACAAGTACCCTCTTCCCAGGATTGATGACCTGTTCGATCAGCTAAAGGGAGCTAAGTACTTTTCCAAGATCGATCTAAGGTCAGGATATTTTCAGCTCAAGATTAGGGAAAGTGACATCCCTAAGACAGCTTTTGTCACCCGCTACGGGCAGTTTGAGTTCACCGTAATGTCCTTCGGACTAACCAATGCCCCTGCCTATTTTATGAACCTCATGAACAAAGTGTTTATGGACAAGCTGGATAAGTTTGTCGTAGTCTTTATCGACGACATACTTATCTACTCTAAGAGTATTCAGGAACATGAGCAACATCTGCGGGTAGTATTGGAAAAGCTGAGGGCACATAGGTTATATGCCAAGTTCAGCAAGTGCGACTTCTGGCTGGAGAGAGTAGCTTTTCATGGTCACATTCTGACTGCGGAAGGCGTAGCAGTGGACCCAGAGAAGGTCGAAGCTGTCTCCAATTGGCAGCGACCAACTAACGTCAGTGAAATCAGGAGCTTCCTTGGGTTAGCCGGGTACTATCGGAGATTTATCGAGGGATTCTCTAAGATAGCTCGACCCATGACAGAACTCCTTAAAAAGGAGAAGAAGTTCGCTTGGACGGAATCTTGTGAGAGAAGCTTTCAGGAACTAAAGCAAAAATTGACAACCGCCCCAGTGTTAACCCTACCGGACATTCATCGGGATTTTGTCATTTATTGTGACGCATCCCGACAAGGATTAGGGTGTGTTCTGATGCAAGATGGGAAAGTCGTTGCGTATGCTTCCCGCCAACTCAGGACTCATGAGCAGAATTACCCGACCCATGACTTGGAATTAGCGGCCGTAGTACATGCTCTCAAGATTTGGAGGCATTACTTGATTGGGAATAAGTGTGAGATTTACACTGACCATAAGAGTTTGAAATACATCTTCACCCAGCCAGATTTGAACTTAAGACAAAGGAGGTGGTTAGAGTTAGTCAAGGACTATAATTTGGAAATCCATTATCACCCCGGGAAAGCAAATGTGGTAGCCGACGCCTTAAGCCGGAAATCCTATGGACCCAAGGATGACAACCTGCGCGAGGAAATGGCACGATTAAATGTGCACATTGTTCCTCGAGGTTCCAGCCATGTGTTAAGCGTCCAATCAACCCTAGAGGATAGAATTAGAGAGGCTCAAAGCTCGGATCAGGAGTTAGTAAAGATCTGCATGCAAACTGGAGAAAACAAAGCGCCAGGTTTTAGAGTGGACGATAAGGGAACATTATGGTACGAGGATAGGATTTGTGTGCCCCAGAATGGAGACTTCCGGCAGATGATCATGGACGAAGCCCACAACTCGGCCTACTCCATCCACCCAGGATCCACCAAAATGTATATGGACTTAAGGCAAAAATATTGGTGGAATGGGATGAAAGCAGACATTGCACGATTTGTGGCACATTGTGATACTTGTCAAAGGATCAAGGCCGAACATCAAAAGCCAGCAGGGTTATTGCAACCCCTACCCATTCCGGTTTGGAAATGGGATGAAATAGGAATGGACTTTGTAGTGGGTCTACCCAGAACACAGAAGGGACACGATTCCATATGGGTAATCGTGGATCGACTCACTAAATCGGCACATTTCATATCCGTAAGAACCACTTATGGTGGAGAAAAGCTGGCAAAACTTTACGTGGAAAATATAGTAAAGTTACATGGAGTGCCTAGCAGAATTGTCTCGGATAGAGGGACCCAATTTACATCTAGGTTTTGGAAAAGCCTGCACAAAGCCATAGGCACGAAGTTAGATTTTAGCTCCGCATACCACCCACAGACGGATGGTCAAACCGAAAGGGTGAATCAGATCATGGAAGATATGCTGAGAGCATGTGTACTAACCTATGGGAATGATTGGGAACAGAGTCTGCCATATGCGGAATTCTCGTACAATAATAGTTACCAAGCCAGCCTGGGTATGTCACCATTCGAAGCCCTCTACGGAAGAAAGTGCAAAACTCCCTTAATGTGGGCGGAAGTCGGAGAACGTGCGCTAGTAGGACCCGCGCTCATAAAAGAAGCAGAAGAGAAAGTGGCGGAAATTCGTGAGAAATTAAAAGCAGCCCAGTCCCGACAAAAGAGCTACGCAGACAAGAAGAGGCGGGAAATAAGTTTCAATCCAGGAGATTTTGTCTATCTCAAAGTCTCACCCATCCGAGGGACGCGAAGGTTTCAGGTACAAGGAAAATTAGCCCCTCGATACATTGGGCCGTATCGAGTTCTAAAGAAAGTCGGAGCCGTGGCGTACCGACTGGAACTACCGGAAGAAATGTCGGATATACACCCAGTATTTCATGTCTCGCAATTAAGAAGGTGTTTGAGAGTACCCGAAGGGGAACACGTGCCGGTGGAAACAATAGACCTACAACCGGATCTGCGGTACCAGGAAGTACCGGTCAAAATCCTGGACACTGTCACCAGAAGGACAAGGAACTCCGAAGTGCGAATTTGCAGAGTTCAGTGGAGCAGGCATGGAGTGGAGGAAGCGACTTGGGAACGCGAAGAGGCGCTAAAGAAGGAGTTTCCCCATCTATTTAGGGACTAGCCGAATCTCGGGGACGAGATTCATTTTAAGTGGGGTAGGTTTGTAACATCCTGAAAATTTTACCCAGAAATCACGCGCTAAGAATTCCGTTTTCAAGAACCGTTCCACCGAAACCCTAAATTTTCCGGCACCCGAATCTAATCGCAGTCACGCCATCCTTTCTCCTAGTGCCGCGCGCGAGCGCCGCGCGCGCGTGACCGACCAGCCGCGGTCACCGCCGTGAAATTCGCCGCGCGGTCGCCGCCGCGAATTCCGCCGGCACGCGTCGTCCTTTTCCCTGTTTTCTTTTCCATTCTTTTCTCCCTTCTTCCTATTCCTTTTTCCTTTTTCCCCTTTTTCCTATTTCCTTCTTCCCTTTTTCTTTTTCTCCTCTTCTTTTCTCTCCTCCTTCCTCCCCCCCCCCTGTTTCCTCCTCCCTCCTCTGCCACCCGACCACGCGCTTGCCACGGCCAAGCGCACGCGCCCGCCCGCGCGCCCCGCGTGCTCACGCGCCACGCGCCGCGGCGCCCGTCGCCCGTGCCTTGCCCCTGGCCCGCGCCACGCGTGCCGTGCGCGCACACGTCCGCGCCCGGCGCCGCGACGCCGCGCCGCCCGCCGAGCCGCCGCCGCTGCTGCGCCGAGCCGTCCGCCGCTGCCACACCCGCCCCGACGCGCCGCACGCCGCCACAGTCCTGTGCTCGCCCGCACGCCACGCCACGACGAAAACAAACGGACGAACGCCATTACGGCGCCCCGCACCGCTCGCCGGCTCCCCCCTCACCGGCCACCACCGCCCACCGCCCCGGCCGCCTATAAAAGGGGCCGAGGGGCACCCCGGCACCCCCCACAGCCTGCCCCGCCACCTGGCCCCTCGCCTCCACCGCCCTAGCGCCGCCACGCCGAGCTCCAGTACCCGCCGCCACCGGCCTCCGCCGCCCCGCCTGCACACACCGTCCCGGCCCGAGGTGAGGCCGGGGACCGGTTCCCCTCACCCTCCCCTTCCTTTTCCCCCTCTCAACCGAGCCGCCCCGGGTCCCAGGTGGCCGGATTTGGCCGCCGGCGCCCCCCCCCCCCCCACTCCTCCTCTGTTTCTGTTAGCGAGGGGAGGAAGAAAGGAGGACATTTCGCCCAAAACCCCCTGCTGTTTTTCTGTTTTCCAAAGAAGCCCCCCCCCCTCACTCTAACACACATATCCACCCCTTTTTACAAAAGGAACCCACTCTTTTTAATATTTCAAACCAAGCCCCCCCCACCACGTAAACCTAATTACACTCGACACCCGTTAGTATGCCTGAATATTTCTAGTATTTGCAATTAGACCCCTACCCATTTCAGATAATCGCGAATGAGCCCCTGGACCCCTGTTTAAGCCCTAAAACCCGCTTTAGCGCGTCATTTTATGTGCGAAACGACCTCCGATTGACCCGAAACTTTACCACGCCCTTTCTAGTATAGTTTTAGCCATGCCATTAAGAAACCACCCAGAGATATTGCCCCCAACTCCGTAACTAAATTATTTCCGATTCAAGCCTATCGGTAAAAGCTTTTAGTTCTTTCGCTTGATTGTGTGTCTGTTTGTGTGCGTCGTAGGACACGGAGTGAACGACGAGGTTCCCGACCGCGACCAGGCAATTGAGGACCAGTACTGCGACCCCGAACCCGAAGGACAGTGCTTCGATCAGGACTTCCCGCAAGGGTTTGATGATGGCAAGTTCAATTCCGCCCTTTGATGCATATTTCTGTCCTAGTTTTTATAAACACGACCCAATGGCCTGTTTTATAAAATTGCATTGTTTTGCGTGCTGGAAACCCGGTAGGATAGCCACCCTTGCTTGAAATAACCATACTTTGACTGCCTGATTTATAAAGAAAATGCGTGTGTGTGGGAAGGGATACAATGTGGTTTTGAAAAGCGAGTTAGATGAGATGGATGGCATTTCTGTGTGAATTGCCGCTGGTGTGCTCGTACCTGTGTGGTTGAGCGTGGATGGGAGATATCCATCTTGTCACCCCTAAGGACCGAGTTGATGTGACATCTCACCTAGCTTCTCGTAGTGCGAACCACTTGACCGTTGTATGGGCAACGGCTTGGCCTAACCCCACTAGTTAGTCTGATAGCCATCAGGAGAGCTGGGAGCAACGGGTGATCAAGGAGACGGGATAAGCTCTGTGTGACTTATGCCCCGGTTAAACCTCGGTGTTAGGTCGAATGACCCCTTGATAGATCCCGTGGTGGCTAGTCAGGTCTAGCTACGGTGGGTAAGGGCTTCGATGGGATCTGCACCGGCACTCAGGTGTTCGTGCTGTGGTACCCCACCTGTGGGTAAAGTTGCACACCTCTGCAGAGTTGAAATCTATTCGAATAGCCGTGCCCACGGTACTGGGCAAGTTACGGTGTGGTCACATAACTAGTGTTCATCTCTGGGAAATGGTTGAACTGGTGTGAGTTGTTTGAAAAGTATCCGGCAATGGTGCTGTGTGCTACGACGGACGGGAAGTCCGGCAGCGGCTTGAAACTTGGATCCGTAAGGATCGACATCGTGTGTTCTTAGACACTTGAAAACTGGTTTTGAAAAATGCTTTTAAAACGAACCCTTGCATATAATTGTGTTTCCGCAAAAGAACCGTAACTTTATCCTTGGATTATCCTGTGCATTTAATTCTGTTATAACCCCCCCGTGGGTGTGATTGGACTTGCTGAGTACGTTTGTACTCACCCCGTTCTTACTTTACAGTGGAGGATCCCGACTACATCCCCGAGAACGACGAGTAGGGTCCCGTCCTGCACCCAGTCTTGCCTGTGGGTGAGGTCACCGTTGGAGCTCCGCATGGCGCAAGACTCTGATGATCCCCTGTTCGTAGTTAGTGTAGTAATATGGGTTTTTGTTGTAATCCTCGCGATAGTGGCGCTTCACTGCCCATTACCGCGAAGAGTTGTACGGTGATGTACCATCTAATGTAATAAAAGTGTTATCAGCCTCCTGGGACTGATAAAGTGACACTTTTAAGTCTTCCCGGATGGGGGGACGCTTCATACCAGCTGTGGCAGAACCAACCTGAATTACACCGGCTCAAGTACGCGAGTCCTCTCTTGAGGGCTACCTCGTGCTTCAAACGGTATAATCCTTTGGCCTGTCGGGTAACGTCCCGATAAACCACCGAACGCAGGATCCAACAAGGTACCTCACACGAAGGTGAGTCCAGAGATATAAATGCCATTACATTTTACACCACAGGCAGATATATTACAAAAATACACAAAGCATCATCAGTTCCCAATGAAGGGAGATTATTACAAAACAGGTTTAAGTTTTTAAGTCAAAGCATCAGAGTTAAAAAGCGTAAACATAGTACACGTCGTTATTACAGATATCATGCTAGCCCTGGCATGATATCACTCGGTGGAATCTGTGTTGGCCGGGGACGTATCCCACTCCACGGACCAACCATCGGGCAAGGGGTAGGGCCACGGTGTAATGAATGCTGGTTCATTAGGGAGATTGCCTGAAGTAAATCAACAAAAGCAAGGCTGAGTATACTAATACTCAGCAAGGCTTACCCGTCTCATGGTATACTTAGCCATGTATCTAGACTTATGCAGGCTTTTTAAGTTTTGGGTAGAGTTTTCGGCGGAAAAGCAACAAAGAGTAGATCCTTATTTTCAATTTTTAGCTTTCAAGTTCTAGTTAATTAACCATTCTAGGTAAGCACCTATAACTACTCAAACATGGTAGAATCTTTAATCAATCATCATCTTTCATAATCACAAAGTTGCCTTGTTACTCTATGTGGTAAAGGGATCAAGCAGTCTCAATCTCCGAGAGAAACGGACGATTCCTGAATCGAATTTCAAACCTTGCAAGGGTAAACCTAACACACACGCTTGGAACACCAAAGGGTCGTTCCGAAGCGACCGTTTGCCTTTCATTCCGACTCGTGGATCAGAGCCACCACAAGTGACTACAGGACCATACGCACTTCCAAAGTGCAGGACGTACGTCTGTAGCACGACTACAAAACCCATATTCCTGGTTGCCCAGCAACACGTATTCCTGCACGTCGAACTAAGTAACTAAAAGAAGCAAATACATGTGGTGGGGGGTATGTCCACTCCTCGGGCCGATTGGTTACTAGGCTTACCGCTTACCATATTTCACGGCATGTGACTAGTACTTTCAAACGCTTAACCACCGCTACCACACACTGCGGCCTTATCAAGTTCCACAACACAGACGAGGTATCATCTCAACCATGATACCTCATAAAACTCCCGTCCGTCATCCTTATAGTGATAACATGAAAGTAAACATCACAATTCCTATATCGCGCGAGTGACAGGAAATCACTCGACTTCTACCGGTCCTATTAGCATAGCAGCTACTCGGACTCAAGTGCTATTATTCAATACATTGGTTCCTAGGATTTATGCATCTAGGGTTTCAAACAATTCCTATGAACTTAATGCATAGAATACATAAATAAATATAGAGTGCAGTGTAATAAAAATAGCAGGTTATGTCCAGGGCTTGCCTTCGCGGGTGGGGCTGGGGTTAGTCAAAGTAATATCTTCCGAACCTTGGTTCGGGGCTTCAGAGAATTCCGCGATGTGATTTCCGGGATCTTCAGAATAACCTCCTTCTGGTTCCGGGATTAGCTGATAATCTCCGTCAGCGAGAGTGGTCGAGTCTATATGAGATGCAGAGTTTACAAGTTATGGAATGCATATACTTTTATGTTAATTCACAATAAAGTTGCAATCCAAACAAAAGAACATTACATTTTGACAATAACCAAACTACCCTGCACTGGGCAGTCATTTATTGAGTATTAATTATTTTATCTAAATACATTAAATAGCTAGGTTAACCCTACTAAGTGTCTAACTAGTGGCATGGGGCAATGGGTTGGGGGTGTTTCTAATAATTACATAAAATAACTTTACTTATTTATTCTATTAATTACTTACATAATCCTTAAGTTACTATTACATTATGAACTAAGTACATTATGTCTAATTTGTTTGACACCTAATTCTTGGTTGGAAATTCTAACAACAGGTTATACTAGTAAAGAACAGTACTCTAAAATATTTTCATGATCTTTGGAATATTTAAAATCTATATATATAAAAAATAATTATATAAGATGAACTATACATTATTTCTAATTAAACTTGTACATCAAGAAAATAGTGCTGAAATACTAGGATCATTATTTTTCTTAAATTCTACATGTTAAAAGAAAATTAACACAATTGGTTTCACAATTTTATCATTTTTCTATTAATTACTATGCATTTCCTAAGCCTACAAGTGACTAAACTTAACTTTTAAATTATAGCACAAAACATTCAGAAACTGAAGTTTATCCCTTAAGTAAAGTTGTAGATATTTATCTAAGGATTCCAGCAAAATTTAGTTTGTATTTTTATGATTTTTCCCCGAATAGATATAGCATTTCTAAGTTGGCAGCACAATTTACACAAGAGGTCCTTCGGTTACTATTTCCCTGAGTCTACTCCTTTGCACAAAACCCCCTAGACTTCCATTTCTTCTAACCCTCAGTCCTTCCCCCGGTCAAGGCAGAGGCACGATGTTGACCGGCTTGCTCCGGCGACGGCGAGCGCCGGCGGTGAGGACAGAGGGGCGGAGAAGCATCTAGGGCCCCTTGCGCACCTGTGCTAGCTCGGAATCGGGGAGAGACGGCTCGGAGTGATGGCGCGACGGCGGCTTGCGGCCGGCGGCGAGGTGGAGCGGTGGGGGCAGTACTCCGGGTGCTTAGATGACAATGGAAGGGTCGAGAAGCTTCCTGGGGTTGTAAGAAAGCTCGAACCGGGATCAATTTGGGCTAGGGAAGGCCGGGAGAGGGGGCTCCACGGTGAGGCTGAGGAGGCGGCGGCGGCGCTCCGTCGGGAACTGGGTTCCAACCGGAATTGAGGAGCTCTGAGGGCTTGGCGAGTATCAGCAAGGCACGGGGAAGCTACTACGGGGTTCAATGGGTGCGATGAGCGCTCGGTAAGGGCTGCCCACAGCGACCCGTACTTCACCGGAGAGGAGGAAGAGGCGGCGAGACAAAAGGGCTAACAGCGTATGTGGCAAAGGGGAAAAAGAGTGCAAATGAACTCTCTACGCTCTCCTGGTCACGTTGAGTAGAAGAAAGAGGATGGAGGGATAAGTGCGGGATGTGGAAACGGCGGTGACGATGTGGCGGCCGGCGAACCGCTCGGGTCATCGTGGCGCGCGCGCGAGAGGGCAGCAGGGGAGAGGAAATGGACCGGGAGAGGAAGGAGGCGACGCGTGGGCATGTGCAGAAGCTGGAGGTGGAGCTCAGGGTGCAGCATCGGCGGCGAGCGGCAGCGGCAGGAGCAGAGCAGATGGGAAGCGGTGGTGCCAGAGGAAGACGAAGCAGGGAGGTGTCAGGGGGACTTGTTTGCAATTCCCAAAAAGTTCAGGGACCTCTCTGTAAACTAAAATTTCTCACTGCTACAAAGGTCAAATGAGAAAATGCTCAACATGAAAGTTGTAGAGTTTTTCAAACTCTACAACATTGTTTTAGGGCTTAGGTTCAGAAACTCAAAGTTTACAACTTTTTAAATTGCATTTTGAAACAAGGATGGAATTTAAATTAACTTTGTCTTTTCCCTCCTAAATTTGATTAAATTTTGGACATGTTTACAATTTTTCTGGTTTGTCATGATTACTTGTAGTTTTACACATTAACCCTTAGGTAAATCTGAATTTTACTTTTACACTTCAATCTTTTCACATGTAAACCCTTATACCTTTGTGTTAATTACACATAGGTCCTTAGTTTTATACAAAGTCTATTTCTCTTAGGTTTTAACCTAATATTTGTACTTTTCTTCTCTATGGTCATTTGAATTTGACATTTAATAACATTTTTACACAATTGCACATAAGGACTTATAAAATTCATAATTTACAAATATACCCCTAGTTCTCTGTACAACTTACACACACCATATCATGCATACATATAAGACATCCAACTTAGTATCTAGTTGTCTAACTACCTGGATATTACAAGGGCGCTCCACAAGTTAGGTAGGACCCGGACGGATGGATCGAACTTGTTGGGAGCTGGTGCGGGCGTCGCCGCTGGTCTGCCGTGCTTTTGGCAGAAACGAAACTACCTTGAGTGCAACCACTCAGGATGTAGTCGTGGTAGCTCTTTATACGAGCCCTTCCAACAAACTGGGTGTAAACCAGTCGAGCGGATCGATTTTGTTGGGGGTAAATGCGACTACTGTCATGTGCGACCATCCAAGGCCGTGACGGAGATCGATTCATGAAGATGGAGGACGGAGCCTAGTCGTCCATCGAAACACGAAGTCGAGGAGATATAAACGTGGCCGTAGCCCCAGTGAAATTTGTGACAGGAAGTCGATTCATGCAAGTGGTGCTTGTGGCTGAAGCCTCCGTGTGTTTGCAGAGAAATTTACAACTGGAATCTTTGTGGCACACAGCCTCCAAATTGATTCCAGGAAGAAAAAACTCCCTAAGCCCTCGGAGATTCAGCTATCTCCGGACATCTTCTCATGGATAGAACTTGCGCAGATTCTGAATATTCCAAGAGTTCAGAACATCTTGACCCTCGGGATATTGTAGTCGATACGACCTTGGTCTTGTGACCTGCTTGACGACAAACGGTCCTTCCCACCTTGAGTTGAGCTTGTGCAAGCCGGACTCGTCTTAGATGCGACGCAACACCAAGTCACCGATGCTGAATGACCGCTCCCTCACGCTACGATCATGATATCGCCGAATCCCCTGCAGGTATCGGGCTGACTGAACAAGAGCAGTGCAGCAAACCTCTTCGACAGAATCGAGCTCTAATTGCCTCGCCTTGTCCGCCTCGCCTTCATTGTACATTTCGACCCTTGGGGACTTCCACATGATATCGGCCGGTAAAATAGCTTCAGATCCGTATACAAGGAAGAAAGGCCTTTGTCCTGTGGCTTTGGACGGCTAAGTCCGAAGCCCCCAGATGACATGTGGCAGCTCATGTACCCATTTGCCTCCCTTCTTGCTGGTTTCATCATAAAGTCTCTTCTTGAGGCCGTCGATTATCAAACCGTTCGCCCTTTCGACTTGTCCATTGGCTCTTGGGTGTGCGACCGAGACATATTTAACTTCGATGCAAGCGTTCTCATAGAATTCCCAGAACTGGTTAGCCATGAAATTGGATCCCAAGTCTGTGATGATGGTATTAGGGAAGCCGAAACGGTGCAAGATATCCGAGATGAAGTTGACAACCCGATCTGGCGTGAGCTTGGCTATCGGCTTGTACTCAATCCACTTGGTAAACTTATCGATAGCCACCAGAACATGGGTGAAACCGCCTGGCGCTGTTGTGAAGGGCCCAATCATGTTGAGGCTCCAACAAGCAAAAGGCCAGGATGGCGGTATGGTGATGAGGCTGTGGGCTGGAACATGAGTCTGTTTGCCAAAGAATTGACAATTTTGGCACCTGCGCACGAGATCCTCCGCGTCAGTCACTACAGTGGGCCACCAGAAACTGGTCCTGTATGCTTTCCCCACTAGCATTCTTGAAGCTGCGTGGTTGCCGCAGACACCTTCGTGGATCTCCCGTAGTATGCCGTAGCCATCTTCCTTTGTGACGCACTTCATGAGAACTCCTGACCGAGCGCCACGCCGATAGAGCTTGCCGTCGACCAGGACAAAACCCTTGCTTCTGCGTAGGACGCGTGCCACCTCCACGCTCCTGGCGTCAATTCCCGCTGGTAGCCTTTGATCTTGGATGAAGTCAATAAAAGCCTCTCGCCAGTCCTTCCCCAGCACCATAACCTCTCGATCGGGTTGTTGGGGACCCGCGTCGATGGTTACCTGTGGAGAACACTTGATGGATGGCTGCTTGAGCTCCTGGACGAAAACTCCCGGCGGGACCTGAGCACGTGTTGACCCCAATTTGGACAAGATGTCCGCGCCAACATTGTGCTCCCGTAACACATGGTGAACTTCCAAGCCAGAAAATTAGCTTTCCAACTTGCGCACTTCCTGGACATAAGCGTCCATCGTCTCCTTGTTGCAGTCCCACTCTTTGTTAACTTGTTGAACGACAAGAAGAGAATCGCCATACACAAGTAGTCGCTTGATCCCTAGTGATATCGCCAAACGAAGCCCGTGAAGCAAGGCTTCATACTCGGATTCATTGTTGGATACTGCCCACAGGATCTGAAGGACATACTTCAATTGCTCACCTCGTGGAGAAATAAGCAGAACACCAGTGCCGCCGCCATCGAGCTTGAGGGACCCATCAAAATACATGGTCCAGTGCTCTGGCTTGTCGACTGGAGTTGGGACTTGATTCTCCCTCCATTCAGCCATGAAATCGACTAGAGCCTGTGACTTGATTGCAGTCGTGGCTTGAAGTCGATTGATGAAGCCCCCAGTTCCACTGCCCACTTGGATATACGCCCCTGGTTAGCCCTAAGGAAGTTGATGAGCACACTTTCCTATTTGTCACCTAAGTCGTCCCCGGTCAAAGTGGTCTTGGACAGGTCGCCTTCTTGCAGCTGGATGGTCTTGATGCTGACGTTGCTAGGGTTGGGTTTAACCCTCGACTGGCTTGGCCGCTGGTTGGAGATCTCCATCTCTGTGTTGGTCAGCTTCAGCGTGGCTGCGAGTACTTCTGTAGATGGCTCTAGCACGCGTGAAGTCATGGTGTACTCGACCGCTGTGACGCCCTGAAAATTTCAAATTTAAACTATGCGTTAAGGTGTCCTGACCGAAAATTTATTCGTAAAACCCTGACTCCCTCCGTTTCACCGCCACACTGACGGCCGACGCGAGCCTGACCGCCGTCCCATCCCGCACCGCTCTCGCGCGACCGTTTTTCCGCAATCAGCGCCGGCGCGATGCTGTTCTCCTCGCGTAGCGCGCGGACGACGTACGCGCGTGGCCGACCGCGGTCGCCGCCGTGATCGGCGCCGACGGCCCCCCCTCTCCTTTTCCTTTTCTCTCTCCCATTTCTTTTCCTTTCTTTTCTTTCTTTTCCTTTCTCCCCTTTTTCCTTCTCTCTTCTTTCTTCTTTTCCCCCCTCTTCTCCTTCCCTCTTCCCTCCTCCTTCCCTGCCGCGCGCCCGAGTGCTGGCTGGCCGCGCCGCGACGCACGCGCATGCGCAACGCGTGGCCGTGCGCCGCGCCGCGCCGTCCGTCGCCGCACCCTCGCTCTGGCCCGCGCCGTGCCGCGCCGTGCGCACACGCGCGCACGGACGCCGCGCCGCCCGCCGCTGCTGCGTCCCGCCCCGCCGCGCGCGCCGTCGCCTCCCGTCCTGTGCCGCACAGCGCCGCCCCACGTGTCCGCACGCGTGCCGAACCGACGCGTCGCCTCGGCCTCGCCGCCCGCGCCACCGCTTGGTGACACAGATGCCACGACGCGGACGCCATTAAGGTGACCCGCGCCACTCGCCGGCCTCCCCACCGGCCCCGCTTCCCCGCCGCCTCCTTCCGTCTATAAAGCGGCCCTTCGCGCAGCTCACCTCCCCCACAACCTTCCACCGCCACCCAGCCCTCGCCTCCCCAAGTCCAGTGCCGCCACCGCGCATTGCTCTGCCGCCGCCCACCGGCCCTCATCGCCATGACCCCACGCGCCACCCCGGGCCAAGGTGAGGCCGGGGATGGAATCCCCCTACCCTTCTCCCCCTTTTGCCCCTAACCCCGGCCGCCGCCGCGCCCTGGGCAGCCGGATTGGCCGCCGCCGGCCCCCCCCCACCCTCCTCTGTTCTGTACAGGGAGAGGAGGAAGAAGGGCAATTTTGCCCAAACCCCCCCCCTCTTTCTCCTGTTTGCCTCAAAGGAACCCCTCCTATCTACTCCTTTTGCGAAAGAAGCCCTACGCTTTCCGTTATTTCAAACCAAACCCCTCGATACATAAACCGAGATATATTTGATACCTTTTAGCATGCCCAGGGTATTTCTAGGATTCGCAAAGAAGCCCTTACCCCCTTTAGATTATTACGAACAAGTCCCTGGACCCCCGTTTAAGCCCTAAAACCCTCTTTAGCGCGTCATTTTATGCGCGAAACGACCTCCGATTGACCCGCAACTTTACCACGCCCTTTCTAGTATAGTTTTAACCACGTCATTAAGAAACCACCCAAAAATATTACCCCTACCTCCGTAACTAAATTATTTCCGATTCAAGCTCAACGATAAAAGCTTTTAGTTCTCTTGCTTGATTGCATGCCTGTTTGTTTGCGTCGTAGGACACGGAGTGAACGAAGAAGTTCCCGACTGCGACCAAGCAACCGAGGACCAGTTCTGCGACCCCGAACCCGAGGGACAGTGCTTCGATCAGGACCTCCCGCAAGGGTTTGACGATGGCAAGTTCAATCCCGCCCTTTGATGCATGTTTCTGTCCTAGTTTTTATAAACACAACCCAGTGGCCCGTTTTATAAAATTGCATGGTTTTGCATGCTGAAAACATGGTAGGATAGCCACCTTACTTGTGATAACCATACTTTGACCATTTGGTCTTGCAAAGAAAGTGTGTGTGCGTGTGGGAATGGATAAAATGTGGTTTTGAAAAGTGAGTCAGACGGGATGGATGGCATTTCTGTGTGAATTGCCGTTGGTGTGCTCGTACCTGTGTGGTTGAGCGTGAAAGGGAGATATCCATCTTGTCACCCCTAAGGACCGAGTTGATGTGTCGTCTCACCTAGCTTCCTATCGTGCAAACCACTTGACCGTTGTATGGGCAACGGCTTAGCCTAACCCCACTAGTTAGTCTGATAGCCATCAGAAGAGCTGGGAGCAACGGGTGATCAAGGAGACGGGATAAGCTCTGTGTGACTTATGCCCCGGTTGAACCTCGGTGTTAGGTCGAATGACCCCTTGATAGATCCCGTGGTGGCTAGCCAGGTCTAGCTAAGGTGGGTAAGGGCTTCGATGGGATCTGCACTGGCACTAAGGTGTTCGTGCTGTGGTACCCCACCTGTGGGTAAAGTTGCACACCTCTGCAGAGTTAAAATCTATTCGAATAGCCGTGCCCACGGTATTGGGCAAGTTACGGTGTGGTCACATAACTAGTGTTTCTCTGGGATTGGTGTGTGTGTTATTTGGAAAGTGTCCGGCAGTTGTGCCGTGGGCTACGATGGACGGGGAGTCCGGTAGCAGCTTAAAGCTCGGATCCTGTGTGGATCAACAGCACGTGCTCCTTGGTATTTGAATGCTTGTTTTGAAAATGTTTAAATGAACCTTTGCATAAAACCGAGTTTTTCCGCAAATAAAACCATAACCTTATCCTTGGATTAACCTGTGCATTTATTTCTGTTATTTCCCCATCCGCGGGTGTGATTGGACTTGCTGAGTACGTTCGTACTCACCCCATTCTTACTTTTACAGTGGAAGATCCAGACTACATCCCCGAAGACGTCGAGTAGGGTTCCGTCCTGCACCCAGTCTTGCCTGTGGGTGAGGTCACCGTTGGAGCTCCGCATGGCGCAAGACTCTGATGATCCCCTTTTTGTAGTTAGTGTAGTAGTATGGATTTTAGTTGTAATCCTCGCGATAGTGGCGCTTCACTGCCCATTACCGCGAAGAGTTGTACGGTGATGTACCATCTGATGTACTAAAAGTGTTATCAGCCTCCTGCGACTGATAAAGTAACAATTTTAAGTCTTCCCTGATGGGGGGACGCTTCAGGTGGTATCAGAGCCGTAGGCTGGCCGTAGGACGTGACCCTAGGAGCGAGACCCCTTTTCAGGCCCTAGAACTTGTCCCGATTTAGAAATTTTCTGCACAAACACTCACCACTGGTCTTTGCCTTGTTCCAGATGGCTGGCAATGGATGGGTTAACGGAATCTGCCACGCAGAGCCCGGCCTTCCCAAGTTACTATTGCTCAGCCTGGAACGCGTTGGGATTATGGAACCACCAGAGTATGCCTAACGTGAGTACATCGCTGGAGGCACCCTTCGGTGCGACATGATGGTTTTTGTGGAGAGAAGCACCCGCTACCCTGATGTGGACCCTTGGTTCATCTCCACCGCTGGCTTCCGTTTCCCCGACACCTATCGAAAGGCCACCCGCAAAGCCCTACGACGGCTGCGTGTGCTCTACAGGCACCACCTTCAGCGGACTCCTATGGGATTTTTCCCACCCGCTAAGGGAAGAGGACGTACTTGGATTGCCCGGATGAGGGGACTTGGACGAGAAGAAGAAGACCTAGAAGATACGGTCTCCCACCCGTCCATCTACCTCACTGGCTTGGATGCACTCTACCGCGAGCAGGCGGCACAACTGAAGCAGCTAATCCATGGGATTGAAAAGATAACCCAGGAGCTGGAGGAACAACGGACAAGAGCCGCAAGCGCCGAGTATTCCTTAGCCGCCCTCCAAGCCCAGATGCAAGAATACGAGAACCGCAACGGAATAGGTGGATGGATAGAGGAAGAAGAAGAAGAAGAAGAAGAACCCATGGAAACCCATTGGGATAAGGGTACTCAGACCAAAAATGAGATGGATCGGTTCCTTCCAATAAAGAAGCGCTCTATCAGGACCGAGGAAGAATCCCCGTAGTAGGATTAGCACTCCAAGCTAGAACCCGACCCTAATAACCCCGTGCCCATGAAAATTGTATCCCCGTATTGCAATAATAAATGTCATCCACTCCCTTCTGTATCTGTGCTAGACTGTTTACCCTGTTCATGTTTCAGATGGCTGAGGAAGGATGGACCCAGGGCGATTGCCAAGCAGCACCTGGCTTTCCCGGCCTCTTAATCAACACCCTGGAGGACCTTGGCATTACAGAATGCCCAAGGTACTACAGCCGAGAGTACGAGCACCATGGTACCCTCCGCTGCAGGGTGATCCTGGTCATTGCCAGGAGCAACCGCTACCCCGACATCCAGCCTTGGCGAGCGACCGCCACGGGGTTTAGACACCAAGATACCTACCCCTTGGCCATCAGAAAAGCACTCCGTTATTTGTGCCGGATTTTTGAAGAACACCTCGCCCCCACGCCAGCGAAGTTCTTTTCGCCGGCCATCAGAACCCCAGTCTGGGAAGCACGCATGAGAAACCTGGAACGACGTCACCACGAAGAAAACCCCCTGTACCAAGTGGCTACTTACCTAGCCGCCCTGGACCAACTCTTTGACGAGCAAGCCAACCTTCTAAGGGAGCAGACCCATCGAGCCGAGCAAGCAGAGCTCACAGTGAGGTTACAGCAGATCCGAGCCGCCCACGCCGAGGCGAGAGCCGCAGCCGCGGTCAGTAGCAAAGCAGTCGCCCAAGAGAGCCTTAGGCAGGCCCGAGACTGGCATATGCAAGATTGGACCCAAAGTGGAACACCAGTCCCGGCAATTGGGGAAGACCATGTTTTACTCGGGACACCCGTCATAGGGTGGGGGTCACTCTTTGGGAGCACACGAGCCCCACCCGAGAACCCTGAAAGTTCTGCTGCCGCCGATGAAGGGGATGCTGCAATGCAACCCCTAACCGATGGGAACCCAGAAGACGGCGAGCGAGGACCTCTCACCCTTCCCGCCCCGGAAGAAGGCACACCACGCAAGTAGAGTGACCGATGCCGTCCCAGTGATGCCCCTTCCCAGCCCTTCTGTTTACGACGTGCCCTTAAGACAAGACCCTGGCTGAGTAGCACGAGACCTAGTCGTACCCCCAAGTTGTACCCCCCTTGCAGTAACAAAAGGGTTTGTGCTTGGTGTTTGTGATGATTGTGTGCTGGTTTGTTGTGTGCTGCTTGTTTATATGGGTACCGGCAGAAGGTAGATTCTACCTTATATACGAGTTAAACAACTTAAACATCACATAATCGTAACCCTAATCTACCCAATCAACAGGTGACCCCCAGAACGTCGCGAGGGCCTCCCGTGGCCGGAACCCCGTAGCCGCTAGTGTCGGAGCACAGCCCGTTGAACAAGATCTTCCCCAAGGAGAACAAGAAGTAAGCCAGAACCGAGGGGGAAGTCAAGAAGGAGAACAACTACCGCCACCCCCACCCCTCGGAGACCTGGCGCAGATCATCCATAACCAGACCCTCATACTGGAAACTCTGGCGAATGCCCTCATTAACCGGCAGCCACGAGGGCAGAATATGAACGACAAGCTGACGGCCTTTCTAAGGACCAAGCCACCAACCTTCGCCGGATCCTGCAACCCATTGGATGCTGACGACTGGTTGCGAGTAATTCAGAGGAAGCTCGAACCATTCGAATGCCAGGACCGGGATAAAGTCCTTCTGGCAGCCCACCAGCTCACCGGAACAGCATTATCCTGGTGGGAAAACTATTGTGCCGCAGCCGAAGATGCCTCTACCATCACCTGGGGGGAATTCGTAAGGGAGTTCCGCCGCTACCACATCCCTTCAGCCACTATGAAGCGCAAGGCGGATGAATTCCGCGCACTACAACAAGGAAGCATGACGGTGGAAGAATACACCCACCGATTTATAGAATTGGCCCGGTACGCGCCGGAAGAAGTGAACGACGACGATAAGAAGCAAGACATGTTCAAGAAGGGGTTAAGCCCAGAACTCTGGACCTTGCTTACTCCCCAGATCTATCCGGACTTCAACACCCTGATGAACAAGGCTATCCTCACAGAAAGGGCCAAAGCTGAAGAGAGAAAGGATAATAAACACAAATTCCTGGAAAGTAAGGCCCGCCAACAGGACCGCTTCCAAAAGCCGAGGAACTCCAACTACACTGCACCAAGATCCCAGGCCCCAATGCAGTATAGGACTCAGTCCCAAGTGACAGGATCACGAGCCCCTGAAGCACAGCCTAAGAGTCAGAATACCATGAGGGCCCCACAGAGCAACACCGGCCTGGCTGCTTCCGACAACAGCAACGTTAGGGCCTGTTTCAACTGCCGTGAGACAGGGCACTTCATCGCCAACTGCCCTTACGCCAAGAATAAGCCGGCCACGTCAGCCTTCTCCAACACAGTGAATGGGCCCAGACCAGCCCTGACCGGTGCCAACCGAGTGCCCGTCCGCAACAACGACGGCAGCCAGCAGGTGAAGCAGCAATCATTTGGACGAGCCCGCGTCAACCACATCGACGCGCAGGAGGCTCAAGAAGCTCAGGGCGTAGTGCTCGGTGAGTACTTAGTCAACTCAGCTCTGGCGACAGTATTATTTGATTCTGGAGCATCACACTCGTTGATATCCTCGAGCTATGTGGAGAAACACAAAATACCTACAGTACTACTAAAAACACCCCTATTAACCCGGACGCCTGGAGGCGACATCAATTGTCAATTAGGATGTCCACGGGTAAGGATCAATTTAAGTGGGGTAGACTTTCTAGCAGATTTGGTAGTACTTAAGTCTGGGGGAATAGACGTGATCCTTGGGATGGACTGGTTAAGCCGGCACAATGGTCTCATAGGCTGCACTGACAAAGTGGTACACCTAACAAACCCCGAAGGAATACAAGCGATCTGCCATACCCGGGATAGTAAGTTTGACCCAATGATGTTTAGCATGGAAGCCAAGCCCTTAGAAGGAGTCCCGGTAGTAAACGAATACCCAGATGTATTCCCCGAAGAGCTTCCCGGTATGCCGCCAGATAGGGATATAGAGTTCGTCATAGACCTTATCCCCGGAACATCCCCTATAGCCAAGAGACCTTATAGGATTGCGGCTTCTGAGTTAACAGAATTAAAGAAACAACTAGAAGAACTGCAACGAATTGGCTTCATTAGACCAAGCTCGTCGCCGTGGGGAGCCCCAGTGCTGTTTGTCAAGAAGAAAGATGGAAGTATGAGGTTGTGTGTAGATTACCGAGCACTGAACGAGGTTACCATTAAGAATAAGTACCCCCTTCCCAGGATCGATGACCTGTTCGATCAGTTAAAAGGAGCCAAGTACTTTTCCAAGATCGATCTAAGGTCAGGATACTTTCAGCTCAAGATTAGGGAAAGTGACATCCCTAAGACAGCTTTTGTCACCCGCTACGGGCAGTTTGAGTTCACTGTAATGTCCTTCGGACTAACTAATGCCCCTGCCTATTTTATGAACCTCATGAATAAGGTATTCATGGACGAGCTAGATAAGTTTGTCGTAGTCTTTATTGACGACATACTTGTCTACTCCAAGAGTGTTCAGGAACATGAGCAACATCTGCGGGTAGTGTTGGAAAAGCTAAGGAAGCATAAACTATACGCTAAATTTAGCAAGTGTGAATTCTGGCTGGAGAGAGTAGCTTTCCTTGGTCACATCCTGACCGCGGAAGGCGTAGCTGTGGACCCAGAAAAGGTCGAAGCAGTCTCCAACTGGCAGCAACCAACTAACGTCAGTGAAATCAGGAGCTTCCTTGGGTTAGCCGGATACTATCGGAGATTTATCGAAGGATTCTCTAAGATAGCTCGACCCATGACGGAACTTCTTAAGAAGGAGAAAAAGTTCGCTTGGACAGAATCCTGTGAGAGAAGTTTTCAAGAATTGAAGCAAAGGTTGACAACCGCTCCAGTGCTCACTACAAGAATTATGATTTTTTATGATAAAAGTCCTCATGACGAGGACAAATATCGTCATATATTGTAACATTAGATGACGACAAAATCTATGTCGTCATAAATTCATGAGCCCTTGAACTATTTATGACCAATCTCTTCTTTTGGTCACATAAAGATACCCGGTGTCGTCACAAAATGTCAACCAGAGTAGCCGATCGTCTGTTATGGTTTTAATGACGATATGAAGTGGTTTTTTGTGACCTTTTCTGTACGTCATTGTTTGTTAATTATAACATGATCCCCGAACAGAAGTGGAACTTGGCCATTTCGAATCGTTCCCCAAAATTCCCCACTCCCACACAGCGGCGGGCGGTGTTCGGGCGGCGGGCGGGCAGCGTCCGGGTGAGCGGACCGCGGCTGCCGAGCGCGGATGCCGGCGGTGGGTGGGTTGGTGTAGCGTTGCGGGCGGGTAGGCCGAGCTTGGGGGGCGGCCTGGTGGAGCGCGGCGGGTGGCGGATCTCGGCGGGACGCCAGGGCGGGCGGCGGATCTCGATGTGCGGGCGGGCGGAGCAGGTGGCCTCTGGTGTGAGGCCAGGGCGTGGGGGTGGGCGGACCCGGGCGTGAGGCCAGTGCATGCGGGCAGGCAGAGCAGGGCAGTCTGAGCTCGGCGTGCGGGTGGGCCTCTGGGCGAGCGTCGGTCGGGGTGGTAGAGCACGGCCGCCGTCGTGCTGCCTCTGGGCGGAGCCGGCTCCCCCTCTCCCCAGGTGACAGCGCTGGACAGTTCCAGGAGACTGCTGTGGCGGCGACGGCGAGGACGGCGCCATGTCCAAGTGGGGTAGCTCGGCTACTCAATCGAGGGGCAGTGGAGCGTCCAGGATAGTTGAGCGCCATCTGGAGCCAAGCTCGATGTGGGAGCTGCAGCCATATCCTCTTGGTAAGGAGACTGGACTCCCCTTGATCCCATGCCCTGACTGTGGGATGGCGAGGGTGATAGAGAGGCGGTCAGGGAAGGACACGACCGAGAACTACCTGCGTGTGTTCTTCAAATGTCCACGGAACTCAGTGAGCATCCACTTGTATGATTTGAGCTGAGAAGTTCTTCATCCCTGTTTATCCAGCTATGGTTAACGAAATTGTTTTGTTATTGTTGTAGTTTCCTAAGCTTTGCGGGTTCTATAATTTCCAAAGGCAGTATTTGGATAAGCTGGAGGAGCTTGGCATTGTCGCAATCCACAAATTCCCCCTGGCAGTGGACATTGGTGATGAAGCTGAAGAGGTAGCAGATGCATCATCTGGGAGAATGGTCATGAATATGCGGGCTGGTGAACTACAGATTGAGGCCAAGGTGGACAATCTTGCATGCAAGTTCAACCTTTTGATGTCTGTTTTAGTAGTTGGTCTTGGCTGTGTGTTGATGTATGTTGCAGGCAGGCAGTGAAGTCAAGTTCATTGCATAATGTATTTTAGTCTTTGTAGGTGATGGTTGCAGTGTAGTATGAACAATGCAATCTGGTGCAGTTGGTCTTCACTTTTGTAATGTAAGAACAAGGTGGTGCATTTTCTAGCATTGCAATCTGGTCGATGGTCAAGCAATGCAAACTGGTTCTTTTTTGAAGCAATGCAAATCAGTTCATGTATGAAACATTATGTGCCAATATTGGATGGGCTTGCATTCAGGCAAGCAAGAAATGAAAAGGAAGGAAATGGAATAGTGTATTTAGCAAATTTGTGCGTGATGAAATATTGGCAGAATGTATGTTACTTCCGGCCAATACATTTTGTGACAAATTATGTACATTCCATGACATGGCCTTGGGGTCATAAAAACCCAGAAATCCATTTTATGACAGATTCTGGGCATGACACATGAAGTCCCCATATATATACACACACATCATGTGAATGAAATCTGGACACTCTACTTTAACCTGCATCACACATGAAGTATACACTGAAAACAGAAACATTGCATATAAGGTCTTGCAATCTCATAATTCAGATACAAATGTAGTAGCATAATTGAAATACAACAAAGTCAATAACAGAAAAGTTCATGCATGGTTCACATATGTCTAGAAATGCAAAGGTCAATCAACATCACTGTCTTCTCCTGAAGTATTGCCTTCTTCTGGACTATGGTACTCAAGGTAGGTTTCATCTTCATCTTCGCGGTCTGCTTCATCACCTTGAGCAATATGTTTTTGTCGACGGATGCTCTCGACGAGGTCTCTACTAATAGGGCTGCCTGGTTCATTATCCATGTGCAACAAATCCATATCTGGAGGAATGTCTCTCACTGCACCATCTCTAGATGAAATATGCTCCTCTTGGTATGCCTCTTGAGATCTCATTTGTACTTGTTCATGGATTGGTTGGTTTGTGTCGGACTCTTCGACATCAAATATATGTCGGTGGCCAAATTCTTGTAGCACTCGCCAACATGGCCCTAATTTTGTATCTTCCAAGAAAAATACCTGTGTAGCATCTGTGGCCATAATGAAAGGATCATCCTTATACCATCGGCCTGTGATGTTTATGCTCTTGAAGTAACCATCATCTTTCATCTGGTATGTCCTTCCCCCAAGATGGTACCATTCACATCGTAATAAGATAACAGTTCTACTCCCTTTGCTGTTCTTACTGTAACTCAGCTCAATAATGTCTACGATTGTCCCATAGAAGTTCATTGTGTCATCACCGTGAGTACCTGGGCACTTGATGGTGGAGTTCTGTGTCTTCCTATGTTCATCACGAGCCTTAGTGTGGTACCGTACCCCATTGATTATACAGGCTGTGTACAAACGCACTCGCGGATCCGGCCCACATGCTAGTGAGTACAAGTCTTCGTCAACAAGTGTTGTGCCTTCATATTTCAATTTGGTAATCTGCCGGTAAAAAACATACAGAATTAGTGAATTTGAAAATGTATTGGATCATAAATGATGAAGTCATGTTGTAGAAAGTAGAACACACATGATTCTCCAACCATGCAGCGAATTGTGTTGACATCTTTTTTTCAACATTGTTGACCTCTTCTTGTTCTAATTGTGCCCTATACATGCTACAAAGGAAGAAGGTAATTAGTTATTTCGTGACACTAGTATTGAATAAAGATGGCTGCAATAGCAGGAATTACTCACTCTTTGTATTCGTCAACTTCTTCGCAGTTATTTAGAACAAACCAAACCATGGAGTCTATGTCTTTGTCTTGGTAATGAAGATTTGAAGCACCCAACAGGTTAATACCATGATCAAAAATAGAGTAACCATTGGGTGAGATGTTCTCTTGTCCATCTAAGTTTCTTTCAGGCCTAGTGAACCTACTAATGATGTCACTGAAATATGTTGAGCACTGGGTCATACACTCATAGGCAGTGTATGCCTCCGCAATAGATCCTTCTGGTCTTGCTTGATTGCGAACGAAACGCTTAAAGGTGCCCAACCTTCTCTCAATGGGATACATCCATCCATACTGCACCGGTCCCCTAAGGAGTGCCTCATCAGGTAAGTGTACTGCTAGGTGAACCATAACATCGAAAATGCTGGAGGATAGATTTTCTCTAGCTTGCAAATGATAAGCACAATATCTTCCTTCATCTGGTGTAGTGCATCAACCTTTATAGTTTTGGAGCAAAGTTGTCTAAAAAACCTACCCAATTCAGCAATTACTTCATATACATCTTTGCGCACCAAACCACGAAGGCCAGCTGGTAAAATATGCTGCAGCATTATATGACAGTCATGTGTTTTCAGCCCATGGATTGATCCTCCTCCCTCCATATTGACACATCTTGATATATTGGAGGCATAGCCATCTGGAAACTTAACATTGCTCACAAATTGCATGAACTTCTTCTTGTCTTCTGGTTTTAGAACGTAACAAGCTCTTGGCTTTGATGATGAACTACCACTGTCATCTAGCAAATGAAGCTCTTTTCTATACCTCTATCCTCCAAATCTAGTCTAGCAGCGATGGTGTCCTTTGTCTTATTTGGGATATTAAGCAGAGTTGACAAAATGGCTTCACATATGTTTTTCTCTATGTGCATAACATCAAGGTTGTGCTGTAGCTTCAATTTTGACCAGTATGGTAAATCATACAAGCTAACCTTCAGATGCCATACTGGTTCATCTACATTACGGCATCATTTTCTTGGTTTTGGCTTATCTGGATTCTTGCCTGGAACATAGCAAACTGAATCCAACCTTGCCATAACCTCATCTGCAGTAAATTTCCTTGGCTGCTCTCTTTTTTCATGCTTGCCATTGAAAGATTTGTTTGTCCTCCAAGCATGGTCGTTAGGGAGGAAACGTCTATGGTTTATGAAACCAATTTTGTTTCTAAGACATTCGGAGCATGGATTCTCATCACAGTATACACATGCAAAGTAACCCTTAGTGGTTCTGCCTGACATGGTGCCCAATGCAGGGTAGTCATGGATTCCAAACAGAATCGCTGCACGCAGGCTAAAGTCTTTGCCTTCAACTGCATCATAAGTTTTTACACCCTTCCAAAGCTCCATCAGGTCTGCTATCAAAGGCTGCATAAACACATGGAAATCTTTGCCTGGTGATTTTTTGCCTGGAATTAGTAAAGCAAGCATATAATTGGATTGGTCCATGCACATCCAGGGTGGAAAATTGTATGGTACACTAACACTGGCCATATGCTATATGAATTGCTCATCTGACCAAATGGGTTAAATCCATCAGTAGCAATGGCTAACCTCAAATTGCGGGGATCATCTACAAAAGACTTGAAAGTCTCATCAAAATCTTTCCAAGCTTCCCCATCAGCAGGATGTCTCATTTCATTTTCAACGGGTACCCTCTTTTTCCTTGTGCCATCTTGCATATTGTGCCCGCTGCTTTGACATGAAAAGCCTTTGAAGGCGTGGAATTATTGGAAAGTAACGGAGGACCTTGTGAGGAACTTTCTTTCTGCCCTCCTTGTTCACTTTCCATCTTGTGAAGCCACAAACTGGGCAATGATCATCGCCTTCATGGTCCTTCCAAAACAAGGCACAATCATACTTGCACGCATCAATAGAAACATAACCAAAACCAAGCTTCCGAAGCACAGCTTTCATCTCGTTATATGACTTAGGAATTCCGGGCACATTCTTCAAAGTTGAAGAAAGCAACTCAAGGAATGCGTCGAACCCAGATGTTGTTATCCGATTGTACACTTTTATATGCAGCAGTTTAATCATGAAAGATAGCCTACTCTCCTCGGTGCAACCTGGATAAAGTTCACGCTTTGCCTCTTCCATGAGTTGTTTATATAAGTTACCACCGAGGCCATGGCTTGCTGCGTCGCGCAAATCTTGAATCAACCCCTGAACTCCCCTTGCACCGTCATCTATGACATCTTCAGCTTGTCCTTCCTCATCAAGTGGTGCCTGGCCTTGGTCAGTTCCATTACATGACATATCTTCAGGTAGATCAGCGAGTTCTCCATCATCATCTTGTCCAACATCATCTTCTTCCTCTCCATGATGGGCCCACCTAATATAGCACCTAGACATACCATTGAGCTCGATATCCTCGTGCACATCATCTAGGCTTTTCTCTTTCTGGTTCAAGCACTTTCGGCATGGGCACTTGATTTTCTCATCTGCACTAGTACATCTAGCTCTGACATATTCCATGAAGTGTTGAACACCAGACAAAAAGGCCGGCGAAAATGGTGCACTTGTATAAATCCAACTTCTATCCATCTTGACCTGGATAAATTAGGTGCAAAGAGTAACAAATCCATCTTAAATCCCTGGACTAAAGTTCAAACAGTACAAGAAAAAATGGTAAATTGACAGAGGTACACATCACTGAACTCACCTTGTGGGGTGTGGTTGCCGCGCGTGGATGCTGGTGGGGGTGGAGCAGCTCGTTTTGCTGGTGAAGATCCACCGTGGGTTGGACCCCTAGTCTCCACGTACCACAGTGCAGGTGAGGGGACGGCCGGCGGCTGCTGGAGCTGAGGGGGTGGGCGCCAGAAGACGTGAGGGGAGGGGCGGCGGCTGCTGGAGCTGAGGGGGTGGGCGCCAGATGCAGCTGAGGGGAGGGGCGGCGGCTGCTGGAGCTGAGGGGCGGCGAGGCCGGTGAGTGCAGGTGCTACTCGCCGGCAAGCCTGCAGGGTGAGGGGAGGGGCGCCAAGGCAAGCAGGCCAGTTGGGCCGGCCTGATGCCTACAGGCAGTGGCCAAGCGGCAACACAATGACCAGTGGCCAAGCGGGCACACAGTGGCCAGGTTGTCCAGCGTATCAATGACATGTGGGCCCAGATGTTCATGTCTAAATCTTGTAACAAATTTTTCTCCTACATACTCTCGAAATCTGATGCTTTTTTTCTAAAAATTTGTAAAATCATGATCATTCAAATTTTTTGTTGATTTTGATCATATTTTGATGTTCCAAAGTTTGAACGATTTACAAGTCGAGGGAACAATCTCTCATATAGCCTCATGAAACTATGAAACTATTAGTGAGACATGTAATTTTTATGAACAAACTTACTGCCACTTTCTCAAATGAACTAACTACCAAAACAAAAAGTGTTCATTTTGATGAGATGTGCAATCTTTGTGTTCATCACTTTTTATTTTGAAAGTATTTAGCACACCAATTTTTAGTCCATAGACCGTCAAATTTGAAATTCAAATTTGAAACTGTCAAAAAAAGTTCAAATGAAAAAATAGTCAAAACCAAAAATGTAGAACTGGATGAGTTGAACATTTTTGTTTTATACGTTCATTTCATTTTCAATCGTTTACTAGGCCTAAAAATCGGTTTGAAATCCTAATACAACTCAAAGGGTCACTGACAATCCGGGCCCACCCGCCAGGGCCAAATTTTCGCTGCCGACCTGGCTCT
>NW_020356318.1:0-63381 GCF_002211085.1 Panicum hallii
GCCCAAGGGTCAACGACTGGTGCGCAAGCGCAAGGCGCAAGAAGTCGAATCCGCCAGGTACTGACTTTGCTGTTTGGATGAGTTTGCTAAGTGTCAATGATGCTGAATACTGACAGTGTTCACTTGTAGTCTTCCCTGCTCTTCCACCGGGACCGAGCCTGAAAGGGTGGAAACAGGCCATCCGCCATCGCTGAGGTGACTATTGCCGTGGCGGGGACCATCGTGTGGCAGAACCAACCTGAATTATACTGGCTCAAGTACGCTAGTCCTCCCTAGAGGGCTAACTCGTACTTCAAACAGTATAATACTATTGGTCTGTCGGGTAACGTCCCGATAAACCACCGAACTCAGGATCCAACAAGGTACCTCACACGAAGGTGAGTCCAGAGATATAATGCCAAAATAACTTACACCACAGGCAGTTTATATTACAAAAATGTACAAAATAACATTTGTCCTCACTGAGGAGAATTTATTACAACACAAGTTCAAGTTTCTAGTTAAAGCAGCGGAATTTGAAAAGTAGAGTCGATACACACGGCGTCATTACAGATATATGCTAGCCCTGGCATAATATCACTCGGCGGAGTCTGGTTGGCCGGGGACGGATCCCATTCCACGGACCAACCATCAGGCAAAGGGTAAGGCCATGGTGTAATGAAGCGGGCTCCTCAGAAGGGTTACCTGAATTAAATCAACAAAGCAAGGCTGAGTATACTAATACTCAGCAAGACTTACCCGGAATTGGGTAATCTTAGCCCATAACTAGACTTATGCGGCTTTTAGCTTTGGGTAGGGTTTCAGCTGAAAAGCCAACAAAGAGTAGATCCTTATTTTCAATTTTTAGCTTTCAGGTTCTAGTTGAATTAAACCATTCTAAGTAAGCACCTATAGCTATTCAAACATGGTAGAATCTTTACTCAAACATCATCTTTAATAATCACATAATTACTCTTGTTACTCTATGTGATAAAGGGGATAAGCAGTCTCATACATCGTGAGAGGCGGAACGATTCTGAATCGAGATTCAACCTTGCAAGGTAAACCTAACTCACACGCTTGGAACACCACAGGGTCGTTCCGAAGCAACCGTTTGCCTTTCATTCCGACTCGTGGATCAGTGCCACCACAAGCGACTGCAGATCATACGCACATCCATCGTGCAGGACGTACGTCTGTAGGCGACTACAAAACCCGTACTCCTGGTTGCCCAGCAACACGTATGCCTACACGTCGAACAAAATAACCAAAAGAAGCAAATACATGTGGTGGGGGGTATGTCCACTCCTCGGCCGATTGGTTACTAGGCTTACCGCTTACATATTTCACGGCATGTGGCTAGTACTTTCAAACGCTTAACCACCGCTACCACACACTGCGACCTTATCAAGTTCCACAAACAGACGGGGTATCATTTCAACCATGATACCTCTCAAAACTCCCGTCCGGTATCCTTATAGTGATAGCAGGAATGTAAACATTACAACTCCTTATCGCGCGAGTGACAGGAAATCACTCGACTTCTACCGGTTCTATCAGCATAGCAGCTAGTCGAACTCAAGTTCTAGTGTTCAACACATAGGTTCCTGGAATTATGCAACTAAAGTTTCCAAACAACTCCTAAGAACTTAATGCATACAGATAGATATAAATAATATAGGTTGCAGTGTAATAAAGTAGGGGTTATGTCCGGGGCTTGCCTTCGCTGGTGGGGTTGGGGTTAGTCAAATTATTTTCTTCCGAACCTTGGTTCGGGGCTTCAGAGAAATCGGTAACAAGAATCCCGGGGTCTTCAGAATAACCTTCTTCTTGTTCCGGGATCAACTGATAATCCCCGTCAGCGAGAATGGTCGAGTCTACATGAGATGCAAATTATAAGTTATAAAATGCCTTTATCTTTAGTTTACTTTCCGATAAAGTTGTAATTCAATAGAAATAACCTTTTATTTTGATATATTTCCTAATTACTTTGTTCTGGGCAGTCATTTATTGAGTACTAATAAATTTACTTAGATTCATTAAACAATAAATTTAGCTAGGTTAAGTGTTCACTTAGTAGCATGGAGCAGCAGGTGGTGTGGTTTCCATTAATATTTATATTAAAAGCTTTACATGTTAACCTCTTAATTTTAAGTTGCTATTACCTAATAAATCTAATATATAATATCTAATTTAATTATCATCTAATTCTTGGTTGAAAATTTTAATAAGATGTTATAATATTACAAAACAGAACTTTAATCTATTTTCATGATTTTAGAACATTTAAAACTATATTTATTAATTATACTATGTAGACTACACATTATTTCTAACAAAATCTATACAAGAAGAAATTATTACTAGAGTACAAGATTAATTATTTTCTTCAATTCTACATGTTAAAAGAAAATTATTGGCACTGGTTTTACTAATTTATCATTTTTCTATGAATTACTATGTAATTCTTAAGCCTACAAGCAATTAATTTTGATATTTAAATTAGGTCATCAAACATTCAAAAACTGAAGTCGACCCTTAAAGCAAAGTTACAGATCCTTGTCTAAAGTTTCTAACAAAATTTAGTTTACTATTTTATGAATTTTCCTTGAAGAGATATGGCATTTCTAAGTTGACAGCCAAAATTACATAAGTAAGTCCTTGGGCACTATTCCTCTGAGTCTATGGCTTTACACTTAACCCCCTGGATTTCTTTTCCTTCTAACCCGAGGTCCCTGGCCGTGAATCCGAGCAGAGCAGGGCGGTGACGGCCGTGTTCCGGCGACGGTGATCACCGGCGATGAGGTCTAAGGGGTGGGAAAGGGACAGTAGCTCACAAGGGTCCTTATGCGCCACGTGTCGAGGGTTGGAACGACCGGGAAGAGGGATCCCGACGAGGACCCGAGGCGGCGGCGGAGGGTTCAACGGCGACGAGTGTGCTCCGGCGATGAACGTCGGCCAACAACCTGCGCATGAGGACCAGTGAGTCATGAGGAACGTGTACGTGCCATCAATTTGATGAAAACGTGTAAGATTGAAGGAGTTCGACGTAGACCGAGGCGGCGGCGGCGAGGAAGATCGCCGGCGAGCGTCGGGAAGGCACTGTGGTGCACCGGAGGGTCAATGGTTGGGTCCTACAGCTTCAGGGCGATGATGTGGTGCTGTCTAGGGTGATGTGGTGGCTCGGGATCGCGTGAGAGGTGCTGCCCACGGTGAGGCCGAGGGCGGCGGCGGATGTTGCTCGTCGGCGACGAGTTTCCAATGGAAATTGGAGGGCCGTAGGTGGTCGAGGAGCTTCAGTAGACTGTGGGAAAGCTTGTGCAGGTGGTGATTGAGGCGGAGGAGGTCCGGTGTGGGCTGTCCACGGGCGGGTGGTGCACGGCCGGAGAGGAACGGGATGGCGGCGAGGAAATGTAGCTCGGGTGCGGGAAAATGGGCGCTGGGAGTAGCTGATCAGCACGTAGATGTTGTTGTGGTGCTGCTGCACGTGGAAGAGAGAAGGTTAAGGCACTGCAGCGAGCTGGCCACGACGGCGAGGAGGTGGCGGCCGGCGGTAGCCTCGGGTTACCGTGGCGCGCGCGCGGGAGGCCACCAGGGAAGAGAAAAGAAGTCAAGGCCGGGAGGGGAGGACGCGTGGGAGGTTGTGGCAGCTGGAGGTGGCGCTCGGGTGGCCGTGCCGGCGGTGAACGGCGGCGACAGGAGCAGCGCAGAAGGGGGAAGCGGCGGTAGTCAGAGGAGGAAGAAGCAGAGAGATGTCAGGAGGACCTGTTCGTAATTTCTAAGAATTCAGGGACCCCACTGTAATCTAAAATTTTTCCTACTGCTACAAGGGTCAAATGGAAAAGTACTCAACATGAAAGTTGTAGAGTTTTTCAAACTCTACATCTTTGCTTTAAGGCTTGGGTTTGAAATCTTAAAGGGTACAGTTTTATTTTGAGAATTTGAACACAATTCAATTTTTAACCTTTATGTGTTAATTAAAACAAAATGCCCTAATGTTTGGGGTCCTTTTTGTGATTCTTTCTGCAGTAATCATGACTAGCTTTTCTTACACTTTAGTCCTTAGGTAAAACTAAGTGTTACTTTTATCTTTTTACCATTTCACATGTAAGTCCTTATATGTTTGTATTAATTACATAAAGGTCCTTAATTTCATATAGAGTCCATTCCCCTTAGTGTTTATTTAACTTTTGATCTTTTATTAGTTATAGCCATCTGAAAGTTGACATTAAGAACATTTTCACACTTTTGCTCATGATAATTTATAAAACTTATAATTTACAATATACCCTTATTGCTTTGTACAAGTTGTATACACTATATCCTACTTACATTTATTACACCTAAACTTAGTACCTAGTTGACTAACTACCTGGATATCACAGCCTTCCCCCCTTAAAAAGAATCTCGTCCCGAGATTCCGAAGCTGAATAGAATTGACTAATTAGATTTGGGGATTGGCTTGAAGGAAGTCTGAAAAATTTCGTTGAAGATAAGACTCAGTCTCCCAAGTCGCTTCTTCTTCGGTGTGATGATTCCACAAGATCTTGTACATCTTAACTGCCCTTCTTCTGGTGAACCTTTCCTTAGTATCCAGAATTCGAAGAGGTTGTTCAATGTACGACAAATCAGGTTCTATCTCAAGGGTACTTGTCTCAACGATTTCTGTGGGTACTTTGACACACTTCTTAAGTTGAGAGATGTGAAAGACATCGTGAATAGCTGCCCATTGAGATGGAAGACGAAGTTTGTAAGCCACTGGGCCACAATCATCAAGAATTTCAAAGGGTCCGACATACCGAGGTGCTAACTTTCCTTTTATGCCGAAACGTTGGACGCCTTTGGTAGGTGACACTCGGAGATAGACAAAATCTCCTATCTGGAATTGCAGAGGTTTTCTCCTCTTATCTGCATAACTCTTTTGTCTGGACTGAGCGGTTTTAAGATTAGATTGAATAACCTTAACCTTATCTTCGGCTTCAACAACTAGGTCTGGTCCGAAGACTTTGCGTTCACCGGTCTCTGACCAACTCAAAGGAGTTCGGCATCTACGACCATATAACGCTTCGAAAGGAGCCATTTGAAGACTAGCTTGATAACTGTTGTTGTAGGCAAATTCAGCTAGAGCAAGGCACTTGTCCCAACTTGTACCATAGTGAATAATACAAGCTCGGAGCATGTCTTCAAGAATTTGGTTAACTCGCTCAGTCTGCCCATCAGTCTGGGGGTGATATGCAGAACTTCTAATCAATTTGGTCCCTAGAGCTGATTGCAGTTGTTCCCAAAATCGTGCGATAAATTGGGGCCCACGATCAGATATGATAGTTTTTGGAACCCCATGTAATCGAACGATTTGTTCCAGATAGACTTCGGCATACTTCTTAGCAGAGTAAGTGGTATGCACCGGAAGAAAATGAGCTGTTTTTGTGAGTCTATCGATAATTACCCATATGGAGTCATGTTTTTGAGATGTGTTGGGAAGACCAACAATGAAATCCATACTAATGTCTTCCCATTTCCATGACGGAATGGGTAATGGCTGAAGTGTACCAGAAGCCTTGAGATGACTGGCTTTGACTCTCTGGCATGTATCGCACTCAGACACGTATTTGGCAATTTCTCTCTTCATTCTGGTCCACCAAAAATGTTGCCGAAGATCGTGATACATCTTGGTGCTACCAGGATGAATAGAGAATTTGGACAAATGTGCTTCATCGAGGATTTGCTTACGAAGTTGATGATCCTTTGGCACAACAAGTCGATCGTTGAACCATAGGACTCCTTGACGATCAGTGTGAAAACACTGATACTTAGCTTCTCCCAGGGATAGCTTGGATTTAATAATTTTGACACCCTCATCATGTAGCTGCGACGTGACGATCTTATCCCGCAAAGTAGACTCGACGGAGATCAAGTTTAAACTACCTTGGGGAATAATCTCCAGATTGAGTCTCCGCATTTGATGGCAAAGAGTGTCATTAAAAGTAGAGATAGTCAAACAGTGACAACGTGACTTGCGGCTAAGTGCATCCGCAACCACATTAGCTTTGCCCGGATGGTAATGTACCTCAAGGTCATAATCCTTGATTAACTCCAACCAACGCCTTTGCCTCATATTTAAATCAGCCTGAGTGAAAATATACTTGAGGCTCTTATGGTCAGTGTAAATGTTACACTTAGCACCCATAAGATGATGTCTCCAGATCTTGAGAGCATGAATAACTGCTGCCAATTCAAGATCATGTGTTGGATAATTTTGCTCATGAGTCCGAAGTGCTCGGGATGCATAAGCAATAACCCGGTTGTTTTGCATAAGAACACAACCAAGGCCAATTCCAGAAGCATCGCAGTAGACATCAAAAGGCTGGTTACTATCTGGCTGAGCTAGTACTGGAGCAGTCGTCAGAAGTTTTCTCAAAGTGTGAAATGCTTCCTCACACTTATCATCCCAACGGAACTTAACTTCTTTCTTAAGTAGCTCAGTCATGGGTTTGGCTATCTTGGAGAAGTCTGGAATGAATCGGCGATAATATCCTGCCAATCCAAGGAAACTTCGTATTTGATGGACTGAAGTGGGAGGATTCCAGTCCATAACTTCTTGAACTTTAGTTGGATCAACCGATATGCCTTGACTAGAGATAGTATGTCCCAAAAATTTCACACTATCCAGCCAAAATTCACATTTTGAAAATTTGGCATAAAGGCGATGATCACGTAGTCGTTGAAGAACGACACGCAAATGATTAGCATGGTCTTCTTTGGTTCTGGAGTATATCAGAATGTCATCGATGAAGACCACGACGAATTTATCAAGCTCCGGCATAAATACAGAATTCATGAGATACATGAAATACGCCGGTGCATTAGTAAGTCCAAACGACATAACCAGATATTCATAAAGTCCATATCTGGTTGAGAAGGCCGTTTTTGGAATATCACTAGGCCTGATCTTGATCTGATGATAACCAGAGCGTAAGTCAATCTTGGAAAAGACCTTTGCTCCAGCAAGTTGATCGAACAAGATATCAATGCGGGGAAGAGGATACTTATTTTTGATGGTAACCGCATTGAGTGGACGGTAGTCGACACATAGCCTCAGACTATCGTCTTTCTTCTTGACAAAGAGAGCAGAACAACCCCAAGGTGAAGCACTGGGGCGGATATAACCTTTATCAAGAAGATCTTGCAACTGAATTTTCAGTTCTGCCAATTCGTTTGGAGGCATACGATACGCCCTTTTTGAAATTGGAGCAGTGCCAGGTTGAAGTTCAATAATGAACTCGATGTCTCTATCTGGTGGCATTCCAGGCAAATCGTCTGGAAAGACATCGGAGTATTCACATACTACCGGAATATCCTTGACTTTGATATCTGTGATAGCATAAGTGCAGGGGTGCAGATACTCTGGCTGAGGCAGATAAAGGGTAGTAACCCCATAGTATGGTGATTCAACTTCAACAACTCGGGAAGAAATATCTAACCGGACTCGATGTTTAGTCATCCAGTCTGTCCCAAGTATAATATCGATACCTTCCAAACTTATTAAAACCAAATCAGTTTTGATTTCTATACTACCTAATTGAATTGGCACATATCTACTCACTTGGGTGGAGATAACATTTCCTCCAGGGGTAGAGATCATATATGACCCCTGGATAGGACAAGATTCAAGTCCTAGTCGGGTTCCACAGTTGTTACTAATAAAACTATGTGTTGCTCCAGAGTCAAATAAAGTAACAACTGGTTTGTGATGTATAGAAAATGTACCCGACATAACAGGAGCTCCATCTGGAAGTTCCGCAAGAGTGGTGAAGTTAATCCGTCCTTGACGAACTTGCATCACCGGCTTCTTTCCCTTATGCTGATTTCCCTGGGTGGAGCTCTGCCCTTGATTAGGTTTCTTAGGCCGCGGGCAATCTCGGATGAAATGGTCCGCACTTCCGCAATTGTAGCAGCGATAGTTGCTGCCTTTCTGTGGCACTTGCTGAATATTTGGCCGTGGGCCAGATTGTTGTGCTTGTTGCGGGGGCATAGGAGGTCTGAACTTTCCTTGCTGCTGAGGTGGCCTAAAAACCAATCTTCCCGTAGGGGCATTGCGTTGTGGTGCTCTGGGTGGCATATTAGGAACAACCCGATACCTCGGTGGTTGAGCACTCGAGGGTCCAGCAGGGTTCTTTCGCTTCTTCTCGTCAGAATGCGCCACAATGCAGTCTTCTTGAGTTAAGGCCATATTGACCAACTCACTGAAAGTATTTGCCTTCACAAGGTTCAGGCGTTCCTTGAGTTTGGTGTTCAGGCCCCGACGAAAACGGTCTTGCTTCTTGGTATCATTATCTGCATGATACCCCGCATACTGGCACAGATGATTGAAATTCTGTGCGTATTGCAGAACTGTGTTGGCACCTTGTGTAAGAGCCAGAAACTCATTAAGCTTTCGCTCCAACAATCCTGCGGGAATATAGTGCGCTCTGAAAGCGACCCGGAATTCATCCCATGTGATGACATGCCCTGCAGGTTGCATGGCATAAAAATTGTCCCACCAGATTCTAGCAGCCCCACGAAGTTGTTGAGCAGCAAAGGAAGCCTTGCTAGAATCCGCACAAGGTATGGTCAGAAGAGCGAACTTCGATTCAATAATGTGGAGCCAGGCATCGGCATCCAATGGTTCCTCGGCCTTACTGAAGAAAGGCGGTTGAGTACTGAGGAAATCCTGGTAGCTAGCCACAGGAGGATTACGATCATCCCGGCCTCCTCGGAATTGTTGCTGCTGATTCAGTTGGGCTTGAACCAACATATTAAGTAATTCCGTTTGCCGAGCCATGACTTCGGCAAGGTTGGGAGGCGGTGGTGGTGGTTGCTGAGAACCACTGGCTTGATCAGCCCTGAAACCCTCTGGGGTTCCTCGTGTAGCTCCAACCATCTGAAATAAAGGAGATGTCCATTATTAACCACATATCCTTACTCCCAATTTCAGAAGACATAATCAATGCATATATTCCGCAAATCTTCTCATCTCAAAATTTAAAGATAATGAACAAGATGATGAAACCGGAAATTATATTACATTGCTAACTCAAATAGTTCTCATATCGCATGTCGAAAGTTTACTACATAGGCCATCTATGTTACATCAAATGGCTTGAAGTTTGACTACTTAAACTATTACATTCCCTTAGATTACATCTCGAAAGTTGACGATTTTACTAAAAATCGTCGAAATTTCCTACAGAAGACTGACTGCCAGAAAGAGAATGATGGGGACTAAGAACAGGATCCCCATGCTCAGAATCAATCTCTGAGATACCCTCAATCTCTTCTGGGTCTTCTTCTTCTTCTTCAGGTACTATGGGTATAGCGGGAAGTATCGGTTGCTGCTGCATTTCCTCAATGTGAGCTTGGGCATCATCAGCCACAAGTATCAGATCATGAATTTGTGCCTGTAGGAACTCAATAACAGTGTCACGCTGAGTGATAATATGATCACTCTCATTGATCTGATCTTCACGATGGAGGATTGTCTCATCTCTTGCTGCAATAATTTCATCCTTCTGAGTCACCAAAGCTTGCAATTCTTCTATCTGGGTCACTTGGTGATCAGCATTCCGATAGTGGCTTTGAGCCACACCAGTTATCTGACTTACCCCATGACGCAGTAGCTTTTGGTAACGGTATTGCACATCCATAAACCTGGTAACAATACGGACGGTTTCTTCAGCTATATCTCCTAGCAAATGACCAAGATGATTTGTCCGAAAATCCCAGTCTGAATTACTCGGGTCTATGGTAGGGAATAACCCAATAGGATATGAAGCAACTTCAATCGGATGTTGATTGCAGAAGAGTTTGATTCCTTCTAAAGCAGCAGTTTCAAGGGTATCCACAAGACGATATCCAACCACTTCCACTTCTATGGGAGGCCATAAGGAGCGGAAAGGGTGCTGAGGAATCATCATCTTAACCCTGCAACGGGGAACTCCTTCTTCACGATACTCTACCCCGTCATACAGAGGAGGCTCTGTATAATGAAACATACTCAAGGATTCCCACAAAAGACGAGGAAACCCTTCCCAATGTAAACCATTGGTGTGAAAGTGCCCCTCCTGATCCCAAAAGGTATTAGCAAGAGCAGCCATCTGCGACAACAATGCAAATGGTAAGATATTTTTACCCTGTTGAGAAACTTTACAAGGTAAAATTAGATTAAGATAGCTGATTCTGATAACAGCAAAGGCTGGAAATCAGATGGATGCCTAAGATACCCAACTAAGATTCTTACTTACCCAACTAAGATAAACCAACATGTTGCCCATTTTCTTTAGGAAGCATTAAACAAGCATTCAATTTAGTTGATTAATGGATTATGCATGCACGTACTAATCGATCTCACAACCAAAAGTAACTGCCAAGTAATCTTGGTCTTACGTGGTTAGTTTCGGTGGCATAATATAGATACGTCTCTCACTATTAACTAGTCGATAAATCCTATTCGTCCTAGTTTCGGAATCGTGGTTAGTGTACCTGCAGAAAACCACAATGCATATATATATATCCAATGAACCTTTCATGCCAGCATGTCATGAAAGCGTCCCCATTCATTACTGTTCACTATAGAAACAGCATCTGTACAATTACCGCCGTACAGACAACGTTATCATACGTTATTGGATAACGTATTCACGGGGGTACCGCAAAATGCGGGGGTATGAACAGCGATCGCCATACCCTGCGCCGAACCATATACTCCCAATGTAGTCAACCGAGGTTGGTACGTTGGCAGCATCTCAAGTAGGCCACTGCTTGAGAAACAGCGTTCGGTTCGCATCACCGACGGGAAGGCCAAGCTCCCTCAGTTGGCTGAGGATCCTTACCTTCTTACCTCACGATCGAAGATGTCGTTACAGAAAGTAAGGTTGGGTTGTGCATAAATTTAAGTTTCAACAGAAAAGTAATGCTGGAAGTTAGTCATATATATATATATCACAGCCACCTTTAATTCCCATAATAGTATTACCCTAGGGCTTACGTACTATACATAATCCTTAATGAACTAACGTAGTTCGCAAATACTTGAGTAATGAAATTTTATACTAAAAATTACTTTTTAAGGCTAATTATATCTCCAGGGTACACTTGTTAGCTCTGATACCAGCTGTGGCAGAACCAACCTGAATTATACTGGCTCAAGTACGCTAGTCCTCCCTAGAGGGCTAACTCGTACTTCAAACAGTATAATACTATTGGTCTGTCGGGTAACGTCCCGATAAACCACCGAACTCAGGATCCAACAAGGTACCTCACACGAAGGTGAGTCCAGAGATATAATGCCAAAATAACTTACACCACAGGCAGTTTATATTACAAAAATGTACAAAATAACATTTGTCCTCACTGAGGAGAATTTATTACAACACAAGTTCAAGTTTCTAGTTAAAGCAGCGGAATTTGAAAAGTAGAGTCGATACACACGGCGTCATTACAGATATTATGCTAGCCCTGGCATAATATCACTCGGCGGAGTCTGTGTTGGCCGGGGACGGATCCCATTCCACGGACCAACCATCAGGCAAAGGGTAAGGCCATGGTGTAATGAATGCGGGCTCCTCAGAAGGGTTACCTGAATTAAATCAACAAAGCAAGGCTGAGTATACTAATACTCAGCAAGACTTACCCGGAATTGGGTATATCTTAGCCCATAACTAGACTTATGCTGGCTTTTAGCTTTGGGTAGGGTTTTCAGCTGAAAAGCAACAAAGAGTAGATCCTTATTTTCAATTTTTAGCTTTCAGGTTCTAGTTGAATTAACCATTCTAAGTAAGCACCTATAGCTATTCAAACATGGTAGAATCTTTACTCAAACATCATCTTTAATAATCACATAATTACTCTTGTTACTCTATGTGATAAAGGGGATAAGCAGTCTCATACATCGTGAGAGGCGGACGATTCTGAATCGAGATTCAACCTTGCAAGGTAAACCTAACTCACACGCTTGGAACACCACAGGGTCGTTCCGAAGCAACCGTTTGCCTTTCATTCCGACTCGTGGATCAGTGCCACCACAAGCGACTGCAGATCATACGCACATCCATCGTGCAGGACGTACGTCTGTAGCGCGACTACAAAACCCGTACTCCTGGTTGCCCAGCAACACGTATGCCTACACGTCGAACAAAATAACCAAAAGAAGCAAATACATGTGGTGGGGGGTATGTCCACTCCTCGGGCCGATTGGTTACTAGGCTTACCGCTTACCATATTTCACGGCATGTGGCTAGTACTTTCAAACGCTTAACCACCGCTACCACACACTGCGACCTTATCAAGTTCCACAACACAGACGGGGTATCATTTCAACCATGATACCTCTCAAAACTCCCGTCCGGTATCCTTATAGTGATAGCAGGAATGTAAACATTACAACTCCTATATCGCGCGAGTGACAGGAAATCACTCGACTTCTACCGGTTCTATCAGCATAGCAGCTAGTCGAACTCAAGTTCTAGTGTTCAACACATAGGTTCCTGGAATTATGCAACTAAAGTTTCCAAACAACTCCTAAGAACTTAATGCATACAGATAGATATAAATAATATAGGTTGCAGTGTAATAAAGTAGGGGTTATGTCCGGGGCTTGCCTTCGCTGGTGGGGTTGGGGTTAGTCAAATTATTTTCTTCCGAACCTTGGTTCGGGGCTTCAGAGAAATCGGTAACAAGAATCCCGGGGTCTTCAGAATAACCTTCTTCTTGTTCCGGGATCAACTGATAATCCCCGTCAGCGAGAATGGTCGAGTCTACATGAGATGCAAATTATAAGTTATAAAATGCCTTTATCTTTAGTTTACTTTCCGATAAAGTTGTAATTCAATAGAAATAACCTTTTATTTTGATATATTTCCTAATTACTTTGTTCTGGGCAGTCATTTATTGAGTACTAATAAATTTACTTAGATTCATTAAACAATAAATTTAGCTAGGTTAAGTGTTCACTTAGTAGCATGGAGCAGCAGGTGGTGTGGTTTCCATTAATATTTATATTAAAAGCTTTACATGTTAACCTCTTAATTTTAAGTTGCTATTACCTAATAAATCTAATATATAATATCTAATTTAATTATCATCTAATTCTTGGTTGAAAATTTTAATAAGATGTTATAATATTACAAAACAGAACTTTAATCTATTTTCATGATTTTAGAACATTTAAAACTATATTTATTAATTATACTATGTAGACTACACATTATTTCTAACAAAATCTATACAAGAAGAAATTATTACTAGAGTACAAGATTAATTATTTTTCTTCAATTCTACATGTTAAAAGAAAATTATTGGCACTGGTTTTACTAATTTATCATTTTTCTATGAATTACTATGTAATTCTTAAGCCTACAAGTAATTAATTTTGATATTTAAATTAGGTCATCAAACATTCAAAAACTGAAGTCGACCCTTAAAGCAAAGTTACAGATCCTTGTCTAAAGTTTCTAACAAAATTTAGTTTACTATTTTATGAATTTTCCTTGAAGAGATATGGCATTTCTAAGTTGACAGCCAAAATTACATAAGTAAGTCCTTGGGCACTATTCCTCTGAGTCTATGGCTTTACACTTAACCCCCTGGATTTCTTTTCCTTCTAACCCGAGGTCCCTGGCCGTGAATCCGAGCAGAGCAGGGCGGTGACGGCCGTGTTCCGGCGACGGTGATCACCGGCGATGAGGTCTAAGGGGTGGGAAAGGGACAGTAGCTCACAAGGGTCCTTATGCGCCACGTGTCGAGGGTTGGAACGACCGGGAAGAGGGATCCCGACGAGGACCCGAGGCGGCGGCGGAGGGTTCAACGGCGACGAGTGTGCTCCGGCGATGAACGTCGGCCAACAACCTGCGCATGAGGACCAGTGAGTCATGAGGAACGTGTACGTGCCATCAATTTGATGAAAACGTGTAAGATTGAAGGAGTTCGACGTAGACCGAGGCGGCGGCGGCGAGGAAGATCGCCGGCGAGCGTCGGGAAGGCACTGTGGTGCACCGGAGGGTCAATGGTTGGGTCCTACAGCTTCAGGGCGATGATGTGGTGCTGTCTAGGGTGATGTGGTGGCTCGGGATCGCGTGAGAGGTGCTGCCCACGGTGAGGCCGAGGGCGGCGGCGGATGTTGCTCGTCGGCGACGAGTTTCCAATGGAAATTGGAGGGCCGTAGGTGGTCGAGGAGCTTCAGTAGACTGTGGGAAAGCTTGTGCAGGTGGTGATTGAGGCGGAGGAGGTCCGGTGTGGGCTGTCCACGGGCGGGTGGTGCACGGCCGGAGAGGAACGGGATGGCGGCGAGGAAATGTAGCTCGGGTGCGGGAAAATGGGCGCTGGGAGTAGCTGATCAGCACGTAGATGTTGTTGTGGTGCTGCTGCGCGTGGAAGAGAGAAGGTTAAGGCACTGCAGCGAGCTGGCCACGACGGCGAGGAGGTGGCGGCCGGCGGTAGCCTCGGGTTACCGTGGCGCGCGCGCGGGAGGCCACCAGGGAAGAGAAAAGAAGTCAAGGCCGGGAGGGGAGGACGCGTGGGAGGTTGTGGCAGCTGGAGGTGGCGCTCGGGTGGCCGTGCCGGCGGTGAACGGCGGCGACAGGAGCAGCGCAGAAGGGGGAAGCGGCGGTAGTCAGAGGAGGAAGAAGCAGAGAGATGTCAGGAGGACCTGTTCGTAATTTCTAAGAATTCAGGGACCCCACTGTAATCTAAAATTTTTCCTACTGCTACAAGGGTCAAATGGAAAAGTACTCAACATGAAAGTTGTAGAGTTTTTCAAACTCTACATCTTTGCTTTAAGGCTTGGGTTTGAAATCTTAAAGGGTACAGTTTTATTTTGAGAATTTGAACACAATTCAATTTTTAACCTTTATGTGTTAATTAAAACAAAATGCCCTAATGTTTGGGGTCCTTTTTGTGATTCTTTCTGCAGTAATCATGACTAGCTTTTCTTACACTTTAGTCCTTAGGTAAAACTAAGTTTTACTTTTATCTTTTTACCATTTCACATGTAAGTCCTTATATGTTTGTATTAATTACATAAAGGTCCTTAATTTCATATAGAGTCCATTCCCCTTAGTGTTTATTTAACTTTTGATCTTTTATTAGTTATAGCCATCTGAAAGTTGACATTAAGAACATTTTCACACTTTTGCTCATGATAATTTATAAAACTTATAATTTACAATATACCCTTATTGCTTTGTACAAGTTGTATACACTATATCCTACTTACATTTATTACACCTAAACTTAGTACCTAGTTGACTAACTACCTGGATATCACAACTCGCTCAGCCGGTCAGGCCTCGCCGCCGGTGACAGAGACTCTGCGACGGGCCTTGCGGGTGAAAAAGGCCGCCAAAAAGAAGTCGACAATGTGAGTTTTCCTCCGGCGCTTGAAAGTTTTGTTCTTGCCAGCTTGTGTAACGACGACTTCGACGTCATCAGGGCTGCGAGCGTGGTACAGCTTCAGCTGGACCTGGGCACGGCAACTGCGGCCCCGGAACCGTCAACTCGGGCTGATCCCTCCAGTACGGAACAGGTCCCCGCTGCTGCGGCCTCCGAGCCCTCGGCGCCCAGACAGCCAGTGCCCGTGGAGCTGGCCCCTAAAGCAGATGCAACGCTTCCCGACTTGCCACCTCCCGAGCTCTGATGAGATGAAGCCGAAACTGGTGGCGGAGGAAAAGTTGAAGCCCCTGATGCTGCTCCTACCGATGGCGCAGGTACGCGCGTATCTGTCGGCGACCAGCTACCGAGGTCTGGGCACCATATACTGACGACATTGTGTTCTTGCAGGTATCCAGCAACCGCTGCCCGGAGACATCGCGGGATCCTCGAGGAATCCTCGTGAGGTACTGAGGGTCGGGCCGGGGTACAAGAACGTCATCCCCACCGGCCTGGTGGACGACGCCTTGCTGACAGCCGAAAATTTGAAGACTTTCAAGAGCACCTTCAAGGAACTATACGATTTCTCCATGGTAAGACTTGAGTGATGTGCCGGTTGTGGATATTGATGGACCTTTTGACCTGATCTCCGCCTGTTGCGCAGCATGTAATCACCAAATCCCAAAGGAAATCGGAGAAGCTTGGCACGGTTGTGAGTGATGCAAAAGAGTTAGCTGCCCTGGATAAGCGCATCTCCGAGGAGAAGACGAAGAATTGCTATCTGCAGCGAGAGCTTGATATACTGAAGCAGGAAAGGACTCGAGAGACTCGGCTGCTCAAGAATGACCTGAAAAACCTCGCAGAAGCCAACTCCGAGCTCCAAAAACAGCTCAAGGAGCAACAAGCAGAGTACCAGGGGCAGCTCAAGGAAGAGAAGAAGGCGCACCAAGGTAGGCCCCTGTCACACCCGATTTATAAGAACATAAATCGAGCAATCATATATGCGCCAGGATCAAGTCACGCATATATACAACAGACTATCAAGATATCACAACACATGTCACGAATAAAAGCGTATAAATTATAAAATGAATATCTTTATTACAACTGAATCAAGAATCAGTTCAAGGAATGCGGAAGCGTAAAATGGATACATGAAGAGCTGGGCGCCACAGGGACGTCGACTGGGAGACAAACGCCTAGAAGTCGTCAAAGCCACTGACGTAGTCCTCCACGTTGCCGGGCACTGAGCAGCAGTCGAAGATATCCGAAATAGAACAGAAGAGTAGAGAGGCAAGTGTGAGTACAAACTAGTACTCAACAAGTATAACACGAGCATGAGGCCCTAAGGTTAGCTGATTCAACTGCATTAGCTTTTAATCTTGGCAAATTTTATTAAAGCTAATTACTACAAGTGAATGAATTACCATAAACCCAATTGCATAATAAATTAATCAATGTTAATTAAGAACTACTGAGATCCACCCAAACCAACCACCCGGGGAATCGCCCTCGTCAAAGGTTGATAACCCCACTAATCAGACGGAGGATCTGGGCCGCTCATGACTGTGAGCACAGCTGATATATCAGTTTTACACTCTCGAGAGGTTGCACAACTTTACCCACAAGTCGTGGGCTACGCTAGTTGTTCATCACACTTCCTTGGGTGAGATGGCTAGCAAGCACACTACGAGACCGTTACAAAGGATCACGTTGGTAAGGTGTAACCGCTAAGGATTCTGGATCAGCGACGATGGGGCCCACCTCCGGGGGTACAAGACACACAGCACAGACCAAGCCGGAGGAGCAGGGACCATTGAAGCTTACCACCCCTCTTGCCCACGCAGGTAAGTTACTCCCAAACCAAAATGACCTAATTAGTAAGTCAAGATCGTCCCATTCCAGTCTTGTGGTTGCGCGGTTGTCCCAGGTTGTCGCTCTATGAACCGGTCCTTAGGGAGAGTGGCCAACCAAGCACTAAGCACCGTGCTGGCCCCCTAAACCAAGTTTCTACAAAAACATCTTTTAAGGAGACGTGAGCCACTCAAGCACACAGCACAGAGGGCCATTCTCAGAGTTAAGTTGCATATAACCATTAATCAAATTTAATTAAAAAGGACCAAGTGTGTTATAGCGCAGCAACCTAGCACAACTAACCAAAACGCAACCCAAAGGATATATATAAAGGGTAAATAAGTGGCTAGGAAAGTCCTTATAGGCGTACAGTATTAAAATGCAGAATGAAATTGTATTTAAAAGTGATAGGATGTTCATGTTATACTTGCCTTCCTCGTACTCTCCCGGCTGCTGCTCGAACTGCTCGGAAGACGGCTGCTCCTGGTACTGGTCCAAAGGCTCCGCGTCTACTCACGATCATCAAACATAGTCCACACATACACATATGCACAAACAATAGCAAACTATAAGAAAACAGTACACCAATACAATAAAACAGCACATGAAACTAGCCTAGAACTATTCTACGCGTTACAACGATCGCGTGGATATAAAGAACACCTAAAACGGAACTAAAACGCGAAAACTGCGCTCAAAACAGGATCCAGGGGCTTATTTGTAAGAAAAACCTAACTTTCAGGGGCTTCTGGACAAAACCCGGGGACCTAAACATAAATAAAGCATAGACCCGGGGGCTAGCACGTGAAAACACGCGGCACGGACTGCGGGTTAGATTTCTAGAGAGACTAGGGGTCTAAACGAATAAAACGGGACTTAACTGCGAATACTTTTGAACTACACGGGAGCGCGGGTTGATTTCAGAAAAACCCGAGGGCTCTTTAGCAAAACGGCAAGGCCGAACCGGTATCTTCTGTTCTCGGCCCTCGGATCTTGATCGCGCGGCTGAGATTAGACTTACTAAACGAAGGGGTACGCGCGAACCTCCGCCCTTGGATCGGGATCTGGCGGTTGAGGTCTAACCTAGATCTCGATCTAATCTCATTCGCTGGATTTGAAACAGACGGCCCGGATCAAATCTGATCCGCGAACCGGTACGGGCAACGCTTGGCCGCTGGATCGCGATCGAAGGGTCACGGTTCACTAGGGCTCCGATCTAATCGCGAACGCTGGACTCGGATCGGACGGCTCAGAAGAGAGAGAGGGTCCGGCGGCGGTGGAGGTCACCGGAGCTTCCTTCCCGCGGCGGTGCCTCGCCGGAGGTGACCGAACTTCATGCTCCGGGCTCGGATTTGGACGACGTCAAGTCCTAGAGGTCGAGCACGACCTGGGAAACTCTTCTAGGCACTACAGAAGGTGAGACGGGGCTCGGGTATGTGATCCCCACGACGTGGGTGGCTCGGGGCGGCGGACACGCCGGCGTGCGCGTGTTCCCAGCGCTGCAGAGGCCTAAAGGCTACGGCATTAGGTGCAACATGACCAGGGGGAAGGGAGTGGAGCTCACCAAGGGACTGTGGTGCCTGGGGCGTGGCGGAGGACGGATGGCGACGACGACCGGCGGCGGAGAGGTCGGGGTGCTCGCGGACAGCTCGTTGTGGTGCTCCTCCCGGCCTGCTGGTCCACCAAATCAACACGTGCAGGTCCTGTGAAGGTGTAAAGGGGGTCAGCGGGGTCGGTGACGCGCCGGCAGTGAGCAATTGCGCGGCGGCGTGCGACTTACCCGCGGCGGAGGAGAAGGGGGCCGGTGGCGCTAGGGGTTTGAGTGACGGCTAGGGTTAGGGCTTAGAGGGTTGGGCGGCTCTTTGTAGGGTGGCGGCGGTCCCATTGGCGTGCGGGCCCGGGGAGGAGAGCTCGCCGGAGTTCTCGGGGAGGGGGTTGCGCCGGGGAAGAAACAGGGGAGGAGGGGGGGGTGACCGGTGGGGCCGTGTTGCAGCGAGAGAAAGGAAAGGGAGGGGAGCGCACGGGGGCCAGCTGAGGAGGAGTGGGCCGGGGCTCGGCCCGTGTGGGGAGAGGAGAGAGTGGCGCGGCTGCTCGGGCCGCGGAAAAGGAAATGGGCTGGCTTGGCCCATGCGGGAGTGAGGGGAAAAGGCCCGAGGAGGAGAGGGAGAGAGGGAGAGGGAAGTGGAGAGCTGGGCTGGGCCAAGGAAGTGGGCTGCTCTCTTCTATTCCCTTTCCTTTCCTTTTTTCTTTACTCTAACCATTCAAACAAAGCCATTTGAATTCAAATAAGTTTGAATTCAAACCCAACACAATTTAAACAATGCACCAGCATGAATGCACAATCAAGTTGATCTTATGATAAATTTTGTTTTCCTGTGTTATAAAATTACTTTAAATACGACAAAAATTAAAGAAAAGCATGGAAAATTTATTTAAGCCCAAATAAATTCATTAAAATTAGGGAAAATTTACCCTAGGGTGTTACAGCCCCTGCTTGCCTCGAGTACTTTTCCATAGTGTTTTCCCGTGGCTGCAGAAATATCTTCGTCGCAGAGCTTAGGAAAATAATAAAATACAAAGAGGAGCTGCTTATTGACGTGAAGAATATGCTGTATCGCCGTACAGATGATGTTGAAAGGCTGCAGAAGGTGATCGGCGATACCGAACGGCAGTTCGTCGAGTGCCTTCAGCAGATCAAAGCGCTGGGCGAGAAGGACGAGCAGCTGCGCAAGGAGCTGCAGGAGCTCCGGGGGGCCGCCCAGGAGCTGGTGGACATGGTGGATCGCCCTGAAGAAGGCGAAGCGAGCCCGCGACCCCTGCTGGAGCGACTCCGCGAAGCCCCGAAGAAAGTGCTCAAGTTCTTATCTGAAGCTCCGGTCGCGTGCGTCAGCAACGCCCTCGCGTATGTAAAGTCCTTCTTGCCAAATGGGCGGCTGGAGATTTTTGCGCAGGGGATGGCGGCGGACTGCGCAGACGAGCAATTCGAGGAGTACCTGCGAGAGGCCCAACCTGTGGCAGAGCAAATTGTACACAGTGTACTGCAGGATTAGGGTATGAGAAACAAGTAATTATTCCCTTATGTAAATGTTTCGTGTGATATCTCGGCTTGTATGTATGCCTTAGCTAGAATGGGGTCCAAGCTTACAATGCCCGAGTAGTAGACACTTCCCTGGGTGCAACGACCCGACGGGTAGCTGTCACTCATCTAACATATTAGCCACAACTCGATCGAGTGGGTCTAAACTTGTTAGGAAAGAACGCGAGCATCGTCGCGGGATTGCCGTGCGTAGGGCAGAAAGGGGACTACCCGAGTGCGGCGACTCGGAGTGTAGTCGAAGGTCGCTCCTGCTGTGAGCGTGCTCCGTAAGCTAGGTAAGACCCGAACGGACGGATCAAGCTTGCAAGGAGCAGGTGCGGGCGGTGCCGCGAGTTTGCCATTCTTTTTTGGCAGAAACAAGACTGTTCTGAGTGCAGCCACTCAGGATGTAGTCGAGATAGCTCTTTATGCGAGCCTTTCCAGCATACTGCTGTTAAGCTAGTCGAGCGGATCGACTGCGTTGGAAAAAAAATGCGACTGCTGTCGCGTGCGAGCATCCGAGGTCGCAGCAGAACTCGATATGTAGAGGAGTTAGACGGAGCCGAGGGTTCCGTCAGGAACTGGAGTCGAAGGGGGGTGAACGTGGCCGTAGCCCCCGCATTATTCACTACGAGAAGTCAATTTTTATATAAGTGTTTGCACGCGACCACAGCCGTCGTGCAAGTAGGAAGGGATGTACAACCCGAGTCATGTAGCTCGTAGCCTCCAAATTGATTGGGGGAAAAGAGATTTTCTCAGCCCCCGGGGATTCAGCTATCACCGGGCCTCGTCTTAAGGGTAGAACTTGCGCAGGTTCTGAATGTTCCAGGAGTTCGGGACATCCTGACCCTCAGGATATTGTAGTCGATAAGACCCGGGCCTTGTAACCTGCTTGATGACGAACGGGCCCTCCCACCTTGAATTGAGCTTGTGTAGGCGGGATTCGTCCTGAATACGACGCAAGACCAAATCACCAACACTGAATGACCGCTCCCTGACGTTGCGATCATGATATCGCCGGATCCCATGCAGGTACCGAGCTGACTGAACAAGAGCGCTGCAGTGAGCTTCTTCCATAGAATCGAGCTCTAACTGCCGCGCCTCGTCCGCCTCGCCTTCATTGTACATTTTGACCCTTGGAGACTTCCACATGATATCGGCTGGTAGAATAGCTTTAGATCCATACACAAGGAAGAAAGGTGTTTGTCCTGTGGCTTTGGACGGCTGAGTCCGAAGCCCCCAGACGACATGTGGCAGCTCATGCACCCATTTGCCTCCCTTCTTGCTGTGTTCATCATAAAGTCTCTTCTTGAGGCCGTCAATTATCAAGCCATTCGCCCTTTCGACTTGTCCATTGGCCCTTGGGTGTGTGACTGAGACATATCTAACTTCGATGCAAGCATGCTCGCAGAACTCCCAGAACTGGTTCGCCGTGAAGTTTGATCCCAATCCGTGATGATGGTGTTGGGGAAGCCGAAACGATGCAAAATATCTGAAATGAAGTCGACGACCCGATCTGGCGTGAGCTTGGCTATTAGCTTGTACTCGATCCACTTAGTAAACTTGTCGATAGCCACCAGAACATGGGTGAAACCGCCTGGCGCCATCGTGAAGGGCCCGATCATGTCAAGACTCCAACAGGCGAAAGGCCAGGATGGCGGTATGGTGATGAGGCTGTGAGCTGGAACGTGTGTCTGTTTGCCGAAGAATTGACAATTTTGGCACCTGCGCACGAGATCCTCCGCGTCGGTCACTGTGGTGGGCCACCAGAAACCGGCTCTGTATGCTTTCCCCACCAGCGTTCTTGAAGCCGCAAGGTTGCCGCAGACGCCATCGTGGATCTCCCACAGTATGTCGTAACCATCTTCCTTTGTGATGCACTTCATGAGAACCCCTGACCGAGCGCCTCGCCGATAGAGCTTGCCATCGACTAGGACGAAACCCTTACTTCATCGTAAGATGCGAGCTACTTCTGCGCTCCTAGCGTCGATTCCCGCTGGTAATCGCTGATCTCGAATGAAGTCGATAAAAGCCCCTCGCCAGTCCTCTTCCAGCACCATAACCTCTCAATCGGGTTGTTGGGGACCCACGTTGATGGCTACCTGCGGAGAAGACTCGATGGATGGCTGTTTGAGCTCCTGGACGAAGACTCCCGACAGGACCATGGCACGCGTGGACCCCAGTTTGGACAAGGTGTCCGCACCAACATTGTGTTCCCATAATACATGATGAACCTCCAGGCCGGAGAATTTGCTTTCCAATTTGCGTACTTCCTGTACATAGGCATCCATTGTCTCCTTGTTGCAATCCCATTCCTTGTTGACCTGTTGAACGACAAGAAGAGAGTCGCCATGTACAAGTAGTCGCTTGATCCCTAGTGATATCGCCAAACGAAACCCGTGAAGCAAAGCTTCATACTCGGCTTCATTGTTGGATACCGCCCACAGGATCTGAAGGACGTATTTCAACTGCTCACCTCGTGGAGAAATAAGCAGAACCCCAGCGCCGCCGCCGTCGAGCTTGAGAGACCCATCAAAATACATGGTCCAGTGCTCTGGCTTGTCCACTGGGGTTGGGACTTGATTCTCCCTCCATTCAGCCAAGAAGTCGACTAGAGCCTGTGACTTGATTGCAGTGCGTGGCTTGAAGTCGATTGACAAAGCCCCCAGTTCCACTGCCCACTTGGATATGCGACCCGTGGCATCTTGATTATGAAGAATATCCGCCAGCGGGAAATCCGTGATCACAGTGATCTTGTACTCGTCAAAGTAATGGTGTAGCTTTCTTGATGTGACTAAGATTGCATACAAGAGCTTTTGAACAGCTGGATACCGTACCTTGGATTCGGAGAGGACTTCGCTGATGAAGTAGACAGGCCTCTGCACTCCAAACGCATGGCCTTCTTCGCCTCGCTCGACTACAATAGCACTGCTGACAACATGAGTTGTTGCCGCGATGTAAAGTAGTAGATCCTCCCCGGGCAATGGTGCCGAGAGGATCGGAGGTGACTGGAGATGATGTTTCAGATCCTGCAATGCCCGCTCGGCCTCCTCCATCCATTGGAACTTATCTTGGCGTTTCAGAAGATTGAAAAAAGGTAGTCCTCTCTCCCCGAGCCGGGAGATGAACCTATTCAGAGCCGCCATACAACCTGTCAATTTTTGCACATCCTTGATTGTGGCCGGAGCCTCCATATCAGTGATGGCCGTGATCTTTACAGGGTTGGCTTCAATGCCCCGATTGCTGACGATGAACCCGAGCAACTTTCCTGAAGGTACTCCAAAGACGCACTTGGTGGGATTGAGTTTCCACCAAAATCTGCGCAGACTGCTAAATGTTTCTTCCAAATCTGCGATCAAGTTATCGGAATCCCTGGTCTTGATGACCACGTCATCCACATAGGCCTCAACATTCTGGTGCAGCTGATCCACGAAACACATCTGGATCGCACGCTGGTATGTTGCGCCTGCATTTTTCAACCCGAAGGACATTGTTTTGTAGGCGTAAGTCCCGTACGGGGTGATGAAAGCAGTCTTGATTTGGTCCTCCTCCTTGAGCGTGATCTGATGATATCCTGAGTAACAATCAAGAAAACAAAGAAGGACACAACCAGCCGTTGAATCGACAACTTGGTCAATGCGCGGCAGCCTAAAATGATCTTTTGGGCAATGCTTGTTGAGATCAGTGTAGTCGACACACATTCTCCATTCATTGTTCTTTTTCTTTACAAGAACAGGATTTTCTACCCACTCTGGATGGATTACTTCTTTAATGAATCCAGCCGCGAGAAGTTTAGCGATCTCCCGTTTAATGGCCTCACGCTTGTCGTGGGCAAACCGCCGCAGGCGTTGCTTCTTAGGCGTAGCCGTCGGGTGTACATTCAAAGCATGCTCGATCAACTCCCTGGGCACCCCTGGCATATCCGCTGGTTTCCATGCGAATATGTCTCGGTTAGCCCGAAGGAAGTTGACGAGCGCGAGTTCCTATTTGTCACCCAAGGCCGCACCGATGACGGCGGTCCTAGATGAATCTCCCTCCTGAAGCTGGATCGTGTTGAGGGCCACATCATCAGTTGACTGGATGCTCAACTTGTTGGCCTTCTTAGAAGGAATCTCCAGCCCGGTCTGGGAGAGCTGCTACGCGGCCACGAGTACTTCTCCCGAAGCATCTGGCACGCGGGTAGTCGAAGCGTATTGGATCGCCTCCTGATTGCAGTCGTATGACTTCTTCAAGTCACCGCGGAGGGTGAGCACTCCACCGAGTCCTGGCATCTTAAGAAGTAGATAGACATAATGTGGCACTGCCATGAACTTGGCAAGTGCCGGACGACCCAGTATTGCATGGTAAGAAGAGTCAAAAGTAGCCACTTCGAATTTGATGAACTCAGTACGATAATTCTCCTGCGTGCCGAAGGTGACTGGGAGGACCACCGTACCAAGCGGGTGCGCCGCATTACCTGGGACGATGCCGTAAAAGGGGGACTTGCTGGGAACCAGCATATCCTTGAAATCCAGACCCATTTTCTTCAAAGTGCTGATGAAGATGAGATTGAGCCCGTTCCCGCCATCGATGAGGACCTTGGTAAGCTTGACCTCCGCCACCACAGGATCCAGGACCAAGGGGAACTTGCCGAGCTCGGAAAAGCTCGTCCACTGATCATCACGAGAGAACGAGATGGGGACCTCCGACCAACGGAGTGGTCGTGGTACCGCCGGCTCGATGGACAAAATCTCCCGGAGGAGCAGCTTCTGATCCCGCCTAGAACAAAAATCCTCGTCTCCCCCGAAGATGACGTTGACAACCTTTGACGCATCCTGAAACTTCGGGTTGCGCCCATGATCCTCTTGATCATCATCCTCGGGTTCTTTGTCAGCAGGCTTCTTGTTTTTCTTTCCGCCACCGGAATTGCTGAACGTCCTCTGAAGGTGATAGCAGTCGATGGCAGCATGGCTGGCGCCCGGATGCCATGGGCACTTCTTTTGCAGGAGCTTCTCAAACTCCTCCTGCGTCGTCGACTTCTTGCCCCGCGAAGGACGATCGATAGCCGCGATGACCTCATCTGGCTTTCGTTTCCGGGGTGGCCCCGAAAAGTCCTGCTGGCCCTTGTCGCTGCGGTTGTCAGTTGGGCGCCGCAAATTGCTGTCTTGACGCCGCGGGAACCGCTCCCGCATCTTCTCCTCCTGCTCGAACCAATCGTGCATCATATCACGAAGGCCCGCAACAGTTTTTGGCCTGTTCCGCCCGAAATCCCTGTATATGCCCGGATCGGTGATGCCGTTGTAGAAGCAGTCGATGATGTCGTCCTCCGAGATGTTCGTGATGGTGGCGCGGACATCGAAGAAGCGATGCGTGTAGGACCATAGAAGCTCATTACGTTCTTGTTTGCACTGGGCGAGATCATGTCGAGTACCAGCACGGGTAATCGCTCCCTGGAAGTTGTCGATGAAGACCTTCTTGAGTCGTTCCCAGGAGTCGATGGAGTTGCTGCCGAGGCTCTCCAGCCAAGTGAGCGGTGCAGGATCCAAAGCCATCGGGAAGTAGACGACTTTGGTGATATTTGAGCCCCCTGCGACCTCAATAGCCGTGGAGTAGCAACGAAGCCACTGCTGGGGAGCCTGCTTGCCGTCGTACTTGGTGATACCGATCGGCTTGAAACCCTCTGGGTACTTGTAGCTGCTGAAACGAGCAGAGAAAGCAGGGAATCGATCGCTACAGTCAGTACCTTCAGTTTTGACTTCCTCGCGGGTCTTGCGCCTGGAGGAGATCACGGTGCGCGCGTCGCGACCTTCGTTGATGTGCTAGCGCAGGTCCTCCGTGGGAGGTCGTCAATTGGCTTGTCGCAGATGACCCCCTTGCGGTGGCTGTTGCCTCCCGGCAGGGGCCTGGCTCTCACGTGCGTTGTCATTGCTGATCCAGTGTTGAGGATGGCCACTAGCCGTACGACTGCGAGCCTGACTTCGACTCTCGTCCACGCGTTCTTCCCGGATGATGGACGCTGGATTGTGTTGATCCAGCTGGATCCAAGCCCTCTGCGCGTAGAGGAGTGCTTGACGTACCTCCGGATCGTGGCTGCGCTCGAGGATGGCCGTCACCCTGGCGATGTTGGCCACCGGAGTCCTGAAACCCCGCTCGCTCACGGTAGCAAACTCAGGGTCAAGCTCGCGATGCATATATCGCCTTCGCTCATTAGCCCTTCTCCGCCGGATTGTGTGGGCCCTGTTCCTGGCCCTCCGCGCCTCACGATCGGCGTCGTTCTCGTTACCGGCGTTGGCCGTGATCTCATCTTCGGAGATCGCTTCAAAGTTGTCGATGGGAAAGTCCCCACCGTCCTCGCCTTCTTCGGCCATCAGCACCTGGCGGGAGGAAAGGTCATGAGAACTTTCGTCGACTAGTTCAGTCGACCCCTCCGCCGCGGTAGCCAATGGCCTGCCCTCTTGGAAGGGTAGTGGCTCGAGGTGAGCCACAAGCCGACCCTCTGCCTCGAGTAGATCGGAGAGCATCATGCCCCTCCAATGCACAATGCGCCCCTTCGGCAAGGAAGTAATCATCAAATTACCGGGACCAGAACAACCCGAAGCCCCCCGACATGCGGTGGCTTCAAGACTTCCATCCTGGAGCAGCAAGTCCAGATCCTTTTCTAACAAGGAGAGGGGTCCAGACGCGTTAGCCTCCTGAGGATCAGTGGCTGATTTGCATGGGCCGAGTTGAGATCGGCCATGCAGATCCCTTGATTGGAACAAGTCCAAACCAGGGGAAGTTGTCGCAACACCAAAATAAAGTCGAGCTTGGACCAGATTCCATCTCAATCTATGCTGCGAAAGTATGGAGTGGCAAGTTGTTGAGCTCGTCGATGAACTTGTCGAGGCCGCTGTGGGGATCCGCAGTGGAGGTTTTTGGCGTCATGTCAACGAGGAATCGCCGAAAATTGCCTGCACCATCTGCGATGCAAACCCACGAGCCAAAGACGAATGTCGCTGACCTAGCGAAATTAAAAGATGCCATCGAGCTCGCCGGTGGATCTTCGACGTGCTCCCCTACCTGGTGCGCCAGCTGTAGGTGTTTAACCAGCTGCCCACCGAGGGATATACCCAAGGTGGTAAGTTTTGGGTGAGGAGACGCCGAGATCAGGAACTCGAAGGTGCAAGGAACACAAGACTTAGACAGGTTCGGGCTGCACGGAGCGTAACACCCTACGTCCTGTATGGTGGTTTGTATTCCCTTTGATGTGGAATGACCTAATGATCTTCCAAGAACTCGAATACCCTTCACATGATCTCGTTAATAACAAGAGTACTCCGTAGTCGACTTCTTTGCCTGCTGTTAAATCTCGATCCCCAATCAGGCCAAAAAATATGAGAACCCTGAAAACCCCGCAAAGAAGTCGAACCTGTTCTTTTAAGATCAAGAGACATCTGCAATCATCCTCTCTACTTTTATCGAGACCCAGGATTTGCAAGGCCCGATTATTACTCCTAAAGTTGATGGTTTAACATCGGCTGTTCAACCTTCAGCCCTATGCACGGACTGGCGCTGCTTTTTTCTTTACAGATCTGGCTTGCTTATCTCGTCCCACCTTACAGCCTGATGCAATGCACCGGCTTCCAAAGTACCCGATAGATGCTAACCTGCAGTCTAGAATACCACGAGACACAGATCAAGCCAACTTGAGGTGTCACAAAGTACTCGACTATATCCACTTGTAGCCCGATGTATCACATCAGCTTCCCTCATAAATACCCTAATTGGGTTAATCCACAGCCTGATGCCTTACATCGGCTTCATTACTCATCTTCCCACATGCTCGGGAAATATTTCTTGAGATGCTGACCATTGACAGCCACCGGAAATTTCACCCCATCCAATTCTTCGAGCATCTATGCATTCCCTGGCAGAACTTGATCAACTCTATAAGGCCCGTTCCAATTCGGAGACCATTTACCATATACCGCATCCTTAGTCCCCAATGGTAGCACTGCTTCCCACACTAAATCCCCAACTTGAAATTCCTTCGGTTTAACCTTCTTGTTGTACGCGCGGGCTACATTGGCCTTATTTTTCTTTGATCTTTTCCAGCAACCAAAGCCTGAGTTCCGTAATGTCTTCCACATTGTTGCTCATTAGTGCTGCATATTCTTCAGCAGTTAACTCATTCTGAAACTCTATCCGTCTTGAACCGGCCGTAATTTCCCATGGCAATATGGCCTCCTGCCCATATACTAAATGATATTGTGAAGTTTTTGTTGCACCATGGCATGATATGCGATAAGCCCATAACGCTTCTGATAATACTTCATGCCAACACCGTGGATATTCATCAATCTTCCTTTTGATCAGCTTGATCAACCTCTGATTGGACGCTTCGGCTTGTCCATTTGCTTGGGCATAGTATGGAGATGACCTGATCAATTTAATCCCCATGTTGGCAGCAAACCTTTTGAATTCATCAGATATAAACACTGACCCTCCATCTGTTGTAATAGTCTGAGGAATCCCAAACCTATGAATAACGTGTTCTTTGACGAAGTTGATGACGTCCCCCGATGTTACTGACCTCATAGGAACAGCCTCTACCCATTTGGCAAAATAATCTGTGATGGCCAAAATAAATTGATGGCCCTTACTCGATGGAGGATTAATCTTACCGATCATGTCCATGCCCCAGCCCCTGAATGGCCAAGGTTTGATGATAGGGTTCATTGCTGACGCTAGTACTATTTGTATTTTTCCAAACCTCTGACAGGCCTGGCATCCTTTATAATACTTGAAGCAATCTTCCAGCATATCAGGCCAATAATATCCCGAGCGCCTGATCAACCACTTCATCTTGTGGGCTGATTGATGAGTACCACACGTTCCTTCATGGACTTCATGTAGAAGACGATTGGATTCAATCGGCCCTAAGCACTTAAGCAGTAATCCTTCCAGAGTCCTGTAGAACAAGTCGTCCCCTATCAGGACGTACTTCATGGCTCTGTAGCGTATCTTCTTAGGTGCCCCCCGAGCCAGATCCTTCAAGTAATTGAAGATATCGGCTCTCCAATCCCCTGATCCAGCAGGTTTATTGGAAAATCAGCTCCATCCGCCGTGTCCTTGTAACCGGAAGCCATTTGGGCAAGATCATTGGCCTCAGAATTTTGCACCCTTGGTATCCAGTAGAAGTTTATATATCTGAACTGGGCCATTAGCTCCTGGCATTGTCTCCACAAGGGAAATAACAACTCGCTCTCACATCGGTATGTCTCCGTGAGCTGAGAGATGACCAGCTTTGAATCCCCAAAAACTTCTACTGCTTCTGCTCCAGCTTCGAGAAGTAACTCCATACCTTTGTGCACTGCTTCATACTCAGCTAGATTATTGGTACAAGGTGTTGGCAATTTGATTGAAAAGGAATATGTTGCCCCCCGAGGCGAGACGAGCAAGATACCTATGCCAGAACCATCTCCACAGACCGACCCATCAAAAAACATTGCCCATCGGATGGAAAGCACCGCTATGTCTGAGCTAGTCCTTTCCGCAGTGAGGTCAGCCAGCGCCTACCCTTTGACTACTTTCACAGGCTGGTACCGGATATCAAATTCTGACAGAGCGAACATCCACTTACCGAGTCAGCCTTTCAACACCGGGGCCGACAGCATATGCTTGATAACATCTGATTTGCAGATGACAATTGTCTCGGCAGAAAGCAGGATATGGCGGAGCTTTGTACAGGTAAAGAATAGACAAAGGCATAGTTTCTCAATTTCAGGGTACCTTGTCTCTGCATCTAGCATCCTCCTGCTAAGATAAAAAACAACTCTCTCTTTGCCATCCTGCACTTGTACGATGACCGAAGCAATGGAAGTATCACCCACTGACAGATAAACATAAAATGGCTTACCCTGCTGGGGTGGGACTAACACAGGCGGCTTGGATAAATATTCTTTGATTTCTTTGAACGCCTGTTGTTGCTCTGCCCCCCAGCGGAACTCGTCATTGGCTTTAATTTTCACCAACTCCATGAATGGCTCAATTCTTCCTGACAGATTGGAGATCAATCTCCTAACAAAATTGATCTTGCCAATGAGTTATTGGACCTCCTTCTTTGTAGTAGGTGGCACCATTGTTCTTACAGCTTCTTGACTTTTTAGGCCGATCTCAACTCCCCATTCATGAACCAAAAAACCCAGAAACTGACCGGCTGATACACCAAAGGCACACTTTTAGGATTCATTCTAAGCCCAAACTTCCTAGTTCGTTCCAGAATTCGCTGTAGATCTCCTAAATGTCCTTCAGCTGATGCAGATTTCACCACCACGTCATCAATATAAATCTCCACCAGCTTGCCGATCAAATCATGAAACATATAGTTCATGGCTCGTTGATATGTAGCACTGCATTTTTGAGCCCAAAAGTCATGACCATTTACTCGAATAATCCCACTGCACCTGGCACTCTGAATGCAGTCTTGTGAATATCTTCTGGAACCATAAAAATCTGGTTATAACCAGCGTTGCCATCCATAAAACTCAACATCTTATGACCAGCAGCTGCATTGATCAACGTTTCCGCAACTGGCATCGGATACTCATCTTTTGGTGTGGCTCTGTTAAAATCTCTGAAGTCTACACAAACTCTCTATCGGCCGTCCTTCTTCTGTATAGGCACAATACTGGAAATCCATTCGGCATACCTGCATGGCCTGATGAAGCCTGCTGTTATCATCTTCTCGACTTCTTTCTTGACTTCTTCTAGGACTTCGACCTTCATTTGTCGTGCTCGTTGCTGGAACGGCCGATATCCTGGCTTAAGAGGGAGTCGATGTTCAACAGTACTTCTATCCAACCCAGGCATCTCTGTGTAATCCCAGGCAAAACAATCCGTATGTTCTCTCAGTAGTATTATCATCGCCTCTCGCAACTCCGGATTTAACTTCTTGCTGATAAATGTTGGCCGTGGCTTATCCCAGGACCAATATCGACTTCTTCCAGCTCGTTAGTAGATGTAAACCCATATCCTAGCTTCCCTTCATCCATCAAGTCGATACTGCAAATAAACAAAGAATATGAAGTAGAAGGATTTGGCCGATCGTAGGGATCGGCCGACTTATTTTTTTGCATTAATACGTATTATCTTACAATTACATGGTCGGCTGCTTGAGCAGGCCTCTTTGCGACCATTATAACAATGTAACAGGGATAACAAAAACAACTCGATTTTATTTTTTGGGGGCCGATCGCAGGGATCGGCCTTTCCGGTTCCTTTCCAATCTACTCCGTAAGGCCAGTGGATAAGACCACCCTCACCCCATTTTTTTGTAGCTTCCACGCGGTCGCAGCCCTCCAAGCTAATCCCTGAGATTGGTTCCTGGTCCTCTGCGTCCCAGACACTCATGGCAGCATGTGAAACTTCAACAGAGTCATCCGCGTGGACCACTTGTACTTCATCTCCGTCCCATTGAATCAGACACTGGTGCATTGTGGATGGGATACAACAATTGGCATGAATCCAATCTCTCCCAAGCAGAACGGTGTATGATCCCTTGCTGTTGACCACAAAAAACAACGTAGGGACGGTTTTACCTCCTACCGTCAGATCCACACCGAGGACTCCTTGTGCCTCTGAAGTTTGTCCGTTGAAGTCACTTAGCGTGATATTGGTTTTGATCAAGTCCCCAACAGAATGCCCCAACTTGCGCAGCACTGAATACGGCATTATATTAACTGCTGCTCCTGTATCGACTAGCATCCTACTGACAGGCTGGCCGTTTATATACCCCTTGAGATATAACGCCTTCAGGTGCCTGTAATTCTTTTCTCGGGGCTTCTCAAAAATGATTGGTCGTGGCCCTAAGTCAAGTTGAGCCACTGGCACCTCCTCATGTCTTGGTGCATGAAACTCTGCAGGAAGAACGAACACCATGTGTGCATTAGCCGATGTTTTCACATCGGCTTTCGACTTCTTGTGTCGCCATACCTTCTTGGAAGAACTCTCTGCTTTTCGAGGGTTGTGGACCTTTTCCGCCAAATCTGGCCACGCCTTCCTTAATGTTTCTAAGTATTGGGCCTCGGCTTCTTCCAGGCTGCGCAGCCGCTGTACCCTCCGCTTCTGGGACCGGTTGAGCCCATCAGGACACCAGCGTGGTAGTCGGTGATACTAGTCCTCCTCACCTTCTGTCACACCCGATTTATAAGAACATAAATCGAGCAATCATATATGCGCCAGGATCAAGTCACGCATATATACAACAGATTATCAAGATATCACAACCCATATCACGAATAACATTAATATAAATCGTAAATGAATCAATAATGAATTATTTTATTACAGCCGAATCAAGAATCGGTTCAAGAGTTGTGGAAGCGTAAAAGGAATACATGAAGAGCTGGGTGCCACAGGGACGTCGACCGGGAGACAAATGCCTAGAAGTCGTCGAAGCCGCTGACGTAGTCCTCCACGTTGCCGGGCACTGAGCAGCAGTCGAAGATATCCGAAATAGAACAGAAGAGTAGAGAGGCAAGTGTGAGTACAAACTCGTACTCAACAAGTATAACACGAGCATGAGGCTCTAAGGTTAGCTGACTCAACTGCATTAGCTTTTAGTCTTGGCAGATTTTATTAAAGCTAATCACCACAAGTGGATGAGTTACCATGACCCAAATTGCACAAGAATTAATCAATATTAATTAAGAACTACTGAGAACCATCCAAACCAAAACCACCCGGGGAATCGCCCTCGTCAAAGGTTGATAACCCCACTAATCAAAAGGAGGATCTGGGCCGCTCATGACTGTGAGCGCAGCTGATATATCAGTTTTACACTCTCGAGAGGTTGCACAACTTTACCCACAAGTCGTGAGCTACGCTAGTTGTTCATCACACTTCCTTAGGTGAGATGGCTAGCAAGCACACTACGAGACCGTTACAAAGGATCACATTGGTAAGGTGTAACCGCTAAGGATTCTGGATCAGCAACGATGGGGCCCACCTCCGGGGGTACAAGACACACAGCACAGACCAAGCCGGAGGAGCAGGGACCATTGAAGCTTACTGTGGCAGAACCAACCTGAATTATACCGGCTCAAGTACGCGAGTCCACTTCCGAGGGCTCCAACGTGCTTCAAACGGTATAATCCGTTGGCCTGTCGGGTAACGTCCCGATAAACCACCGATACACAGGATCAAATAAGGTTACCTCACACGAAGGTGAGTCCAGAGATACATTTACCATCACATTTTACATCACAGGGAATTACATTACAAGGGTTATCAAAAGAGGTACGAAGATTTAAATTCAGAGAAAAGATTACAAATTGTAAAAACTATGGTTTTTAGCAGCGGAAAACATACGCGATGATTACAACACGTCGATAAGACGATGTCATGCTAAGCCTGAGCACGACCTCGCTTGATATCACCAGTGCTGGCCGGGGACGGATCCCATTCCACGGACCAACCTTCTGAAGGAGCACAGGGCCAGGGCAAGGGAAGAGTAGGGTCTTCCAGACATTACCTGCAAGACATATAACTAGCAAGGCTGAGTATACTAATACTCAGCAAGGCTTACCCGGAATTGGGTATACTTAGCCCATAACTAGACTTATGTAGGCTTATAATGGTTCTGGGTTTAATTTCAGCTGAAAAGCAACTAAGGATAGATCCTTATTTTCAACTTTTAGCTTTCAAGTTCTATGTGATTATCCATTCTAGATAAGCACTTATAACTAAGCAAGCAAGGTAGAGTTCTTTATCTCAACCATCAGTATTACTCATCATATAGTTACTCTTGTTACTCTGTGTGATAAAGGGATTAAGCAGTCTCAATCTTCGTGAGAGGCGGACGATTCTGAATCGAATTTTAACCTTGCAAGGTAAACCTAACTCACACGCTTGGAACATCCAACATTTGCTCCGAAGCAACCATTTGCCTTTCATTCCGACTCGTGGACAGGTCCACCACAAGCGACTGCAGGAACATACGCACATCACTCGTGCAGGACATACGTCTGTAGCGCGACTACAAAACCCGTATTCCTGGTTGCCCTTGCAACACGTATTTCCTCAGTCGAACATAAGTAACCAGAAGAAGCAATCGAGTGGTGGGAGGTATGTCCACTCCTCGGGCTGATTGGTTACTAGGCTTACCGCTTACCATATTTCGCGGCATGTGGTTAGTACTTTCAAATGCTTAACCACCGCTAACACACCCCGCGGCCTTATCCAATTCAACAACACAGACGGGGTATCACCTCAACCATGATACCTCACAAAACTCCCGTCCGGCATCCTTATAGTGATAACAGGAATGTAATCATTACAACTCCTATATCGCGCGAGTGACAGGAAATCACCCGACTTCTACCGGCCCTATTAGCATAGCAGCTAGTCGGACTCAAGTACTAGTATTCATCACATTGGTTCCTAGGAGAATGCAACTAGGGTTTCAAGCAATTCCTAAGAACTTAATGCATAGAATACGTAAATAGATATAGATTGCAGTGTAATAAAAATAGTAGGTTATGTCCGGGGCTTGCCTTTACTGGTGAGGCTGGGGTTAGTCAAGTTAATAACGTCCGAACTTTGGTTCGGGCCTTCACAGAATTCCCTGACGAAGTTCTCGGGATCTTCAGAACAACCTTCTTCTGGTTCCGGGATCTGTTGGAATTTTCACGGCTCGATCCACGATCAGCTGATAATCACCTCCAGCGAGAATAGTCGGATCTATATGATATGCAAAAATATAGAATTAAGGAATGCATAGTCTTTTTATTTTATTTCACAATACGTTGCAGTCCAAAATATTAACACCCAAGAATTCATGGTGCAAAAGAAACTTAAATTTTGAATTATAACTATTCAACTTACGACTATAACATTAATTTAATTGGAAAAAGGAATTAAAATACTTAAATTTAAATTTAAGATTGAAAGTAAACCCTAAATAATTAGGGTTATAAAGTTTTGAAAACTTAAACACAGATCAATTGCATATTTAAAGATTTTGATCAAAAGATTTAATTAAATAAGCTTTACTGAAAAGGCTTTAGCTAATTTTTATATAAAACAAATGGAATTGATTAATCTTATAAGAATTGAATTATAAAACAAGATTAGGTTTAAAAAGTCCACAGTATTACATACTTAATCTATGGAGATTGTATATTACAAATCATGATCACCAAGCTAACGTGTAGGAATAGAATTTGGAACTATGAATACTATACTCTTATGTCAAATATTTAACATAGGTTCAAAAGTATTTGGTTTCACATCAAACCCACTTAATAGAAATTGTAGAGTTCAAAACCTAGTTTCAAACAAAACTGGTTTTGTAATTTTTGGAATTTCCTACAATTCTCTATTGAATTTACAAGTAAAAAATATCACTCACATGAAATAACAAACATCCCTTCACTTCTATTTTAAACACAGCACAAACCATCTACTTTCATAACATGGTCACAAAACAAAAGTGATAGGGTTTAAAATGAGGATTCAAATCCAACTGGTTTCATATTTTTTTGAATTTTCTACGATTTTCTAGGGATTTTACAAGTCAGCAGCATCACTTCACATGAAATAACAAGCACCTTTACACACAGGTCCTCGAACTTTACTGTTCCTGTGGGTCTAGACTTCGCAGAAAACCCCCTGAGCTTGTCTTAATTGCTGCACGAGGTCCCTTATCTGCAAACAAAACAGAGGAGGCGCTTGGGGTCGATTCCATGGGAGAAAAAGAAAAAAAAAATAAAACAAACGGAGAGCTGCGGTACTGGGAAGGTGAAGCTCAGGGACGTGCGGCTACGGAAGCTCCTGGTCACCGGGTTCCAATCGGTGGAAGCTGCAAGGTTGGAGCCCAGGAATCGTGCCTCACCAGAGGGTCGTCAGGGAGGGTCTGACTCGCGAAATTGGAGGCAGGCGAGGGTGTTCGCCGGGTCGGAAGGGGAGGGACGGCCGCACAGGGGAGGGCGACGCGCCAGGGCTGGGCGGCGGACTGGGTAGCGCGCAGGCGGCCTCGAGGTCCAGCACCGGAGCGGGGATGCAGGCGCACGGCAGACGCACAAGGCGGAGAGAGTCCTGGGGCGCAATAGAGCGAGGAAGAAACTGGGGCGCCGGTCAGCAGGGGCCGGCGGCAGCTCTGGGCAGGAGGACGCGCTGGAGGGAGGTGGCGTGGGGCGGGTGGCGGCGGAAGCAGTGCGGCAGCACAGGGATGTGACGGGGTACGGCAGCACGGCAAATAGCAGAACACCTGATGTCGTGCGCGGTGGTGAGGATAAGGTTGCAGTGGAGATTGAGACGAGGAAACAGCACAGCTGCCTGCGGAGGAAATTATGGCGCACGGGGACTTGCAGCAGGAGGTGGCAAAGTGGTCCGCGATAAGCTGCAGAGCAGAGAGCAGGGCGCCAGTGCGGTGCCAGAACAGTAAAAACAGGGGAGCAGAGAAGATTAACCAGAGGAAGAAGAAGGAAGGTTGGGGATGACTGGACCAAAATGTAATTTTTCAAAATTCCAGGGACCTATCTGTAAACTAGTGATAACTTTTAAGCTAGAGCTCAAAAGGAAAAGTGTTCAAAATGAAAGTTGTACAACTTTTCAAACTCTACAACTTTGTTTTAAGGTTTGAAATCAAAAACTCGAAGTATGCAACTTTATTTTGAAACTTGGAACAGACTTTAAATTTTTCAAGGATTTGTCCTTATTACATATTTTACACACAACTTGGGCCTAGGTGCAAGTTTTCAGAGCTGTCATGATTACTTGCATTCTTATAATTTGGCCCCTAGTAACTTTTGAAAATTACTTTTGTAACTCATGCATTTTGCACAAAAGGACTCATGTTTTTATAAAATTACACATAAGGTCTTAATGCTACAAATACATCCATTCTTATACAAATCAACACATGCATTACATCTTATACATATCATGGTACAATTTGACACCTGGGGTGTCACAGCCCTCCCCCCTAAAAAGAATCTCGTCCCGAGATTCGAAGGCAGAAAGAATCAGACGATTAGGTTTGGGGATTGGCTTGAAGGAAGTTTGGGAAATTTTGTTGAAGATAATATTCTGTTTCCCAGGTTGCTTCTTCTTCGGTATGGTGATCCCATAAGATCTTGTACATCTTAACTGTCTTTCTTCTAGTGGCTCTTTCCTTGGTATCCAAAATTTGAATAGGTTGCTCGGTGTAAGACAGATCAGGCTCAATCTCAATGGCGGTGGTTTCAATGATCTCCGTAGGTACTTTAATGCATTTCTTGAGTTGAGAGACATGGAAAACATCGTGAATGGCAGCCAATTGAGATGGAAGGCAGATTTTATAAGCCACTGGGCCACAGACTTTAAGGATCTCAAAGGGTCCAACATACCGTGGTGCTAGTTTCCCTTTTATGCCGAAACGCTGGACACCTTTGGTAGGAGATACTCGAAGATAGACAAAATCTCCTACTTGGAACTGTAAGGGTTTCCTTCTTTTATCTGCATAGCTTTTCTGTCTAGACTGAGCTATTTTGAGATTGGCTTGAATAACCTTGACCTTATCTTCGGCTTCTACAACCAGATCGGGTCCGAAGATGTGGCGTTCACCGGTCTGAGACCAATTCAAAGGAGTTCGACATCTGCGACCGTATAACGCTTCAAAAGGAGCCATCTGAAGGCTAGATTGATAACTGTTATTGTAAGAGAATTCGGCCAAGGCAAGACATTTGTCCCAGCTTGTACCATAATGTATAACACAAGCTCGGAGCATATCTTCAAGAATTTGGTTGACTCGCTCAGTCTGTCCATCAGTCTGGGGATGATATGCAGAGCTTCGAATTAGTTTAGTTCCAAGAGCTGACTGCAATTGTTCCCAGAAGCGTGCAACGAATTGGGGCCCTCGATCAGAAATAATGGTCTTAGGAATGCCATGCAACCGGACAATTTGATCTAGATAGACTTCGGCATACTTCTTGGTGGTGTAGATAGTACGCACGGGAAGAAAATGAGCGATTTTAGTAAGTCTATCAATGATTACCCATATGGAGTCATGCTTCTGAGGGGTATTGGGAAGACCCACAATGAAATCCATACTGATGTCTTCCCATTTCCATGACGGAATGGGTAATGGTTGAAGCGTACCAGATGCCTTAAGATGACTGGCTTTAACTCTCTGGCACGTATCACACTCGGATACATATTTAGCAATTTCTCTTCTCATTCTGGTCCACCAAAAATTCTGTCGAAGATCTTGATACATTTTGGTACTACCAGGATGAATAGAGAACTTGGATAGATGTGCTTCATCAAGGATTTGCTTACGAAGCTGATGATCTTTAGGTACAACAATTCTATTGTTGAACCATAAAGTTCCTTGATGATCAGTGTGAAAACACTTATATTTAACTTCTCTCTGCGATAACTTTGACTTGATAATTTTGATACCCTCATTATGTAGTTGAGACTTGATAAATTTATCTCGAAGGGTATTCTCGATGGATAAATGATTCAGACTACCTTGAGGAATGATTTCTAAGTTGAGTTTCCTCATCTGATTGCAGAGAGTGTCACTGATGGTTGCTATGGACAAACAGTGACAACGTGCCTTGCGGCTAAGGGCATCTGCAACCACATTGGCCTTGCCAGGATGGTAATGTACCTCAAGGTCGTAGTCTTTGATCAGTTCTAACCAACGCCTTTGCCTCATATTCAGATCAGCTTGAGTGAAAATATACTTGAGGCTCTTATGGTCAGTGTAGATGTTACACTTAGCACCCATAAGATGATGTCTCCAGATCTTGAGAGCATGAATAACCGCTGCCAATTCAAGATCATGAGTTGGATAATTTTGCTCATGATTTCGAAGTGCTCTCGATGCGTAAGCGATGACTCGGTTGTTTTGCATAAGAACACAACCAAGGCCAATTCCAGAGGCATCGCAATAGACATCAAAAGGCTGAGTATTATCCGGCTGAGCTAGTACTGGGGCGGTTGTCAAAAGTCTTCTCAAAGTGTGGAATGCTTCATCACACTTAGTATCCCAGCAGAACTTAACTTCCTTCTTCAGTAGCTCAGTCATTGGTTTAGCTATCTTGGAGAAGTCTGGAATGAATCGGCGATAATATCCTGCCAATCCAAGGAAACTCCGAATTTGATGGACTGAAGTTGGAGGTTTCCAATCCATAACTTCTTGGACTTTAGTTGGATCAACCGATATGCCCTCACTAGAGATAGTGTGTCCCAAAAATTTTACACTATCTAGCCAGAATTCACATTTCGAGAATTTGGCATAAAGGCGATGATCACGTAGTCGTTGAAGCACGACACGTAGATGATTAGCATGGTCTTCTTTAGTCTTGGAATATATCAGAATATCGTCGATGAAGACCACGACGAATTTGTCAAGTTCCGGCATAAAGACTGAATTCATAAGATACATGAAATATGCCGGTGCATTGGTAAGACCAAATGACATAACCAGATATTCATAAAGTCCATATCTGGTTGAGAAGGCCGTTTTTAGAATGTCGCAAGGCCTAATCTTGATCTGATGATAACCAGAGCGTAAGTCAATTTTTGAAAAGACCTTAGCTCCAGCTAACTGATCAAATAATATGTCAATGCGGGGAAGAGGGTACTTATTTTTGATGGTGACCGCATTGAGTGGACGATAATCGACACACAGCCTTAGGCTATTGTCTTTCTTCTTTACAAAGAGAGCAGGACAACCCCAAGGTGACGCACTTGGGCGTATGAAACCTTTATCGAGGAGATCTTGGAGTTGGATTTTTAATTCAGCCAATTCATTTGGAGGCATGCGATACGGCCTCTTCGAGATAGGAGCTGTGCCTGGTTGGAGTTCAATAATAAACTCAATATCTCTGTCGGGTGGCATTCCAGGCAAGTCGTCCGGAAAGACATCGGAATACTCACAGACTATTGGGATATCTTTTACTTTGACGTCTGTGATGGCATAAGTGCAAGAGTGCAAATACTCTTGCTGGGGCAGATAGAGGGTAGTTGCTCCTTGATGTGGTGAATCAATCTCAATAACTCGAGAAGAGATGTCTAGCAGTACTCTATGTTCTGCCATCCAATTTGTCCCAAGTATAATATCAATACCCTCTAGGTTTAACAAAATCAAATCAGTTCTGATTTCCTTGCTACCCAATTGAATTGGCACCCTTTTGACCATTTGGCCAGATGAAATTTTTCCTCCCGGGGTAGAGATCACATAGGACCCCTTAGTAGGGCAAAGATCAAGTCCTATTCGGGTACTGCAGTTGTTACTAATGAAACTATGAGTTGCTCCAGAATCGAATAATGTAACAACTGGTTTGTGATGTACCGAAAATGTACCCGACATGATAGGAGCTCCATCCGGAAGTTCTGCAAGGGTAGTAAAATTGATTTGTCCTTGCCGGACTTGCATCATTGGCCTCTTACCCTTGTTTTGGATGTTCTGACTGGAATTCTGCCCTTGATTAGATCTCTTGAGTTGCGGACAATTTCTAAGGAGATGATCCGCACTTCCGCACTTTAAACAACAATGAGTGTTGCTTTTCCGTCGAGCTTGTTGAACATTCGGCCGTGGGCCAAGTTGTTGTGGTTGTTGTGGAAGTACAGAAGGTTGATACCCTTCTTGCTGTTGAGGCGGCCTAAGAACCAGTCTGCTGATTGGAGCATTTCGTGGTGGTGCTTCAAACAATATATTCTGATCATTTTGATACCACGAGGGTTGAACACTCGTGGATCCAGTGGAAATCCTTCGCTTCTTTTCGGCACGATGTGCCGTAATGCAATCCTCCTGAGTTAGTGCCATGTTGACCAACTCGCTGAAAGTATTTGCCTTGACAAGATTCAGATGCTCTTTGAGCTTAGTATCCAAACCTCGACGAAAACGATCTTGCTTCTTGGCATCACTATCAGCATGATAGCCTGCATACTGGCACAGGTGATTAAAAGCCTGTGCATACTGCAGTACGGTGCGGGTGCCTTGAGTAAGTGCTAAGAACTCATTCAGTTTCCGCTCCATTAATCCCTCAGGTATATGATGTGCTCTGAAGGCCTTACGGAATTCCTCCCAGGAAGTAACATGGCCATCAGTTTGCATAGCACAATAACTATCCCACCAGATACGGGCAGCTCCGTGCAATTGTTGGGCAGCAAAATAAGCCCTGTTGGAATCCGCACATGGAATCGTAAGAAGAGCAAACTTAGATTCAATGGTGCGGAGCCAAGCATCGGCATCCAAGGGCTCCTCCGCTTTGCTGAACAGCGGGGGCTGAGTACTGAGGAAATCTTGATAGATTGCTACCAGAGGTTCGTCACGACCTTGTGACTGCTGGTTTTGTTGCTTCTGCTGTACTTGAATCAACAGATTGAGAAGTTCAGTTTGCCGAGCCATAGCCTCGGCTAGATGTGAAAGTGATGGGGATGGTGGTTGGGAATTGCTGGATTGATCTGCCCGGAAACCTTCCGGGGTTCCACGTGTGGCTCCAACCATCTGAAACAAGAATTTAGATGATAAAATTTATTTACCCTGCTGAAGACTTACAAGGTAAATAGGATGAGACAACTGATTTTGATATGGCAAGGGCTGGAAAGCAGAAAGATACTTAAGAGACTTTATCAACACTACTACAAGAATCCCACAAACCACACCAAGATCAACATTCTACCACACATCCTTAGAAGAACCAAAATACACATTATATGATGATGAATTATGCATGCACGTTCTACTCGTCCTCACGAACCAAAAACAACTGCCGAATATCTTCGGACTTACGTGGTTAGTTTCGGTGGCATAATACATACGTCTCTCTCTATTAACTAGTCGATAAACCCTATCTGTCCTAGTTTCATATTCGTGGTTAGTGTACCTGCAAAAAAAACCACAATATATATGACCAATGAACCTTTCATGCCAGCATATCATGAAAGCGTTCCCATTCATTACTGTTCACTATAGAAACAGCATCTGTACAATTACCGCCGCACAGACAACGTTAGCATACGTTATCGAGATAACGTATTCACGGGGGTACCGCAAAATGCGGGGATATGAACAGCGATCGCCATATCCTGCGCCGAACCATATACTCCCAATGTAGTCAACCGAGGTTGGTACATTGGCAGCATCTCAAGTAGGCCACTGCTTGAGAAACAGCGTTCGGTTCGCATCACCGACGGGAAGGCCAAGCTCCCTCAGTTGGCTGAGGATCCTTACCTCCTTACCTCACGATCGAAGATGTCGTTACAGAAAGTAAGGTTGGGTTGTGCATGAATTTAAGTTTTGACAGAAAAGTAATGCTGGTAGTTAAGATTATATATACATATATTATAGCCACCTCTATTTCCCTCATAAATATTACCCTAGGGCTTTACGTACTAAGCTCAATCCTTAACGAATCCAACGTAGTTTTGCCAAATACTTTGTTGGTCAAACTTTTATACTGAAAACATTTTTAAGGTAAAATGTATCTCCAGGGTAACCTTATAGCTCTGATACCAGCTGTGGCAGAACCAACCTGAATTATACCGGCTCAAGTACGCGAGTCCACTTCCGAGGGCTCCAACGTGCTTCAAACGGTATAATCCGTTGGCCTGTCGGGTAACGTCCCGATAAACCACCGATACACAGGATCAAATAAGGTTACCTCACATGAAGGTGAGTCCAGAGATACATTTACCATCACATTTTACATCACAGGGAATTACATTACAAGGGTTATCAAAAGAGGTACGAAGATTTAAATTCAGAGAAAAGATTACAAATTGTAAAAACTATGGTTTTTAGCAGCGGAAAACATACGCGATGATTACAACACGTCGATAAGATGATGTCATGCTAAGCCCGAGCACGACCTCGCTCGATATCACCAGTGCTGGCCGGGGACGGATCCCATTCCACGGACCAACCTTCTGAAGGAGCACAGGGCCAGGGCAAGGGAAGAGTAGGGTCTTCCAGACATTACCTGCAAGACATATAACTAGCAAGGCTGAGTATACTAATACTCAGCAAGGCTTACCCGGAATTGGGTATACTTAGCCCATAACTAGACTTATGTAGGCTTATAATGGTTCTGGGTTTAATTTCAGCTGAAAAGCAACTAAGGATAGATCCTTATTTTCAACTTTTAGCTTTCAAGTTCTATGTGATTATCCATTCTAGATAAGCACTTATAACTAAGCAAGCAAGGTAGAGTTCTTTATCTCAACCATCAGTATTACTCATCATATAGTTACTCTTGTTACTCTATGTGATAAAGGGATTAAGCAGTCTCAATCTTCGTGAGAGGCGGACGATTCTGAATCGAATTTTAACCTTGCAAGGTAAACCTAACTCACACGCTTGGAACATCCAACATTTGCTCCGAAGCAACCGTTTGCCTTTCATTCCGACTCGTGGACAGGTCCACCACAAGCGACTGCAGGAACATACGCACATCACTCGTGCAGGACATACGTCTGTAGCGCGACTACAAAACCCGTATTCCTGGTTGCCCTTGCAACACGTATTTCCTCAGTCGAACATAAGTAACCAGAAGAAGCAATCGAGTGGTGGGAGGTATGTCCACTCCTCGGGCTGATTGGTTACTAGGCTTACCGCTTACCATATTTCGCGGCATGTGGTTAGTACTTTCAAATGCTTAACCACCGCTAACACACCCCGCGGCCTTATCCAATTCAACAACACAGACGGGGTATCACCTCAACCATGATACCTCACAAAACTCCCGTCCGGCATCCTTATAGTGATAACAGGAATGTAATCATTACAACTCCTATATCGCGCGAGTGACAGGAAATCACCCGACTTCTACCGGCCCTATTAGCATAGCAGCTAGTCGGACTCAAGTACTAGTATTCATCACATTGGTTCCTAGGAGAATGCAACTAGGGTTTCAAGCAATTCCTAAGAACTTAATGCATAGAATACGTAAATAGATATAGATTGCAGTGTAATAAAAATAGTAGGTTATGTCCGGGGCTTGCCTTTACTGGTGAGGCTGGGGTTAGTCAAGTTAATAACGTCCGAACTTTGGTTCGGGCCTTCACAGAATTCCCTGACGAAGTTCTCGGGATCTTCAGAACAACCTTCTTCTGGTTCCGGGATCTGTTGGAATTTTCACGGCTCGATCCACGATCAGCTGATAATCACCTCCAGCGAGAATAGTCGGATCTATATGATATGCAAAAATATAGAATTAAGGAATGCATAGTCTTTTTATTTTATTTCACAATACGTTGCAGTCCAAAATATTAACACCCAAGAATTCATGGTGCAAAAGAAACTTAAATTTTGAATTATAACTATTCAACTTACGACTATAACATTAATTTAATTGGAAAAAGGAATTAAAATACTTAAATTTAAATTTAAGATTGAAAGTAAACCCTAAATAATTAGGGTTATAAAGTTTTGAAAACTTAAACACAGATCAATTGCATATTTAAAGATTTTGATCAAAAGATTTAATTAAATAAGCTTTACTGAAAAGGCTTTAGCTAATTTTTATATAAAACAAATGGAATTGATTAATCTTATAAGAATTGAATTATAAAACAAGATTAGGTTTAAAAAGTCCACAGTATTACATACTTAATCTATGGAGATTGTATATTACAAATCATGATCACCAAGCTAACGTGTAGGAATAGAATTTGGAACTATGAATACTATACTCTTATGTCAAATATTTAACATAGGTTCAAAAGTATTTGGTTTCACATCAAACCCACTTAATAGAAATTGTAGAGTTCAAAACCTAGTTTCAAACAAAACTGGTTTTGTAATTTTTGGAATTTCCTACAATTCTCTATTGAATTTACAAGTAAAAAATATCACTCACATGAAATAACAAACATCCCTTCACTTCTATTTTAAACACAGCACAAACCATCTACTTTCATAACATGGTCACAAAACAAAAGTGATAGGGTTTAAAATGAGGATTCAAATCCAACTGGTTTCATATTTTTTTGAATTTTCTACGATTTTCTAGGGATTTTACAAGTCAGCAGCATCACTTCACATGAAATAACAAGCACCTTTACACACAGGTCCTCGAACTTTACTGTTCCTGTGGGTCTAGACTTCGCAGAAAACCCCCTGAGCTTGTCTTAATTGCTGCACGAGGTCCCTTATCTGCAAACAAAACAGAGGAGGCGCTTGGGGTCGATTCCATGGGAGAAAAAGAAAAAAAAAATAAAACAAACGGAGAGCTGCGGTACTGGGAAGGTGAAGCTCAGGGACGTGCGGCTACGGAAGCTCCTGGTCACCGGGTTCCAATCGGTGGAAGCTGCAAGGTTGGAGCCCAGGAATCGTGCCTCACCAGAGGGTCGTCAGGGAGGGTCTGACTCGCGAAATTGGAGGCAGGCGAGGGTGTTCGCCGGGTCGGAAGGGGAGGGACGGCCGCACAGGGGAGGGCGACGCGCCAGGGCTGGGCGGCGGACTGGGTAGCGCGCAGGCGGCCTCGAGGTCCAGCACCGGAGCGGGGATGCAGGCGCACGGCAGACGCACAAGGCGGAGAGAGTCCTGGGGCGCAATAGAGCGAGGAAGAAACTGGGGCGCCGGTCAGCAGGGGCCGGCGGCAGCTCTGGGCAGGAGGACGCGCTGGAGGGAGGTGGCGTGGGGCGGGTGGCGGCGGAAGCAGTGCGGCAGCACAGGGATGTGACGGGGTACGGCAGCACGGCAAATAGCAGAACACCTGATGTCGTGCGCGGTGGTGAGGATAAGGTTGCAGTGGAGATTGAGACGAGGAAACAGCACAGCTGCCTGCGGAGGAAATTATGGCGCACGGGGACTTGCAGCAGGAGGTGGCAAAGTGGTCCGCGATAAGCTGCAGAGCAGAGAGCAGGGCGCCAGTGCGGTGCCAGAACAGTAAAAACAGGGGAGCAGAGAAGATTAACCAGAGGAAGAAGAAGGAAGGTTGGGGATGACTGGACCAAAATGTAATTTTTCAAAATTCCAGGGACCTATCTGTAAACTAGTGATAACTTTTAAGCTAGAGCTCAAAAGGAAAAGTGTTCAAAATGAAAGTTGTACAACTTTTCAAACTCTACAACTTTGTTTTAAGGTTTGAAATCAAAAACTCGAAGTATGCAACTTTATTTTGAAACTTGGAACAGACTTTAAATTTTTCAAGGATTTGTCCTTATTACATATTTTACACACAACTTGGCCCTAGGTGCAAGTTTTCAGAGCTGTCATGATTACTTGCATTCTTATAATTTGGCCCCTAGTAACTTTTGAAAATTACTTTTGTAACTCATGCATTTTGCACAAAAGGACTCATGTTTTTATAAAATTACACATAAGGTCTTAATGCTACAAATACATCCATTCTTATACAAATCAACACATGCATTACATCTTATACATATCATGGTACAATTTGACACCTGGGGTGTCACACTTACCACCCCTCTTGCCCACGCAGGTAAGCTACTCCCGAACCAACACGACCTAATTAGTAAGTCAAGACCGTCCCATTCCAGTCTTGTGGTTGCGCGGTTGTCCCAGGTTGTCGCTCTATGAACCGGTCCTTATGGAGAGTGGCCAACCAAGCATTAAGCACCGTGCTGGCCCCCTAAACCATGTTTCTAACAAAACATCTTTTAAGGACGCACAAACCACTCAAGCACACAGCACAGAGGGCCGGCTCCAGAATTAAGTTGCATAAGATCATTAACAAATTAATTAAAAAGGACCAAGTGTGTTATAGCACAGCAACCTAGCACAACTAACCAAAATGCAACCCAAAGGATATATATAAAGGATATAAAGAGGCTAGGAAAGTCCTTATAGGCATACAGTATTAAAATGCAGAATGAAATTGTATTTAAAAGTGATAGGATGTTCATGTTATACTTGCCTTCCTCGTACTCTCCCGGCTGCTGCTCGAACTGCTCGGAAGACGGCTGCTCCTGGTACTGCTCCGGTGGCTCGACGTCTATTCATGATCGTAACAACAATACATGGGCCACACATGCACACACATGCAAACAATAGCAAAATATAAGAAACAGTGCACCAATACAATAGAACAGCACATAAAACTGGCCTAGAACCATTCTACGTGTTACAACGATCGCGTGGATATAAAGAACACTTAAAACGGAGCTAAAACGCGAAAACTACGCTCAAAACAAGATCCGGGGACCTATTTGTAAGAAAAACCTAACTTCCAGGGGCTTCTGCACAAAAACCGAGGACTTAAACATAAATAAACCCTAGACTCGGGGGCTAGCGCGAGAAAACCCAAGACATGGACCGCGGGTTCAAAATTCAGGAAGCTCAGGGGGTCAAACGGGAATAAAAGGACCCGTCTGTAAATATTTTTTTACTAGGGCTGGACGGCGGGTTGATTGCAGGAAAACGCAGGGACTCTTTAGCAAAACTACCGGCGCTGACCGGTACGCGCGGTTCTGGGCCATTGGATCTAATCTCTACGGCTCGGATTTAAACTTAAACGCGAAGGGGTACGCGCGCCTAACAGCCGTTGGATCTGCATCCAACGCTCCTGGCCTATACTTAAACGGATCTAATCTAGACCACCCGTCCCAGATCTGATGGCTCCGATTCATCCCTACCCCGAACCGGTACGCGCGATTTAGATCCCTTGGATCTCGATCTCACGGCTCAGATCTAAGCGTGCGCGATCTAATCCTATCCACCCGTCCCGGATCTTACGGCCAGGACTGAAAGGAAGCACCCGGCGGCGGAGGGGGGTCGCCGGAGCTCCTTCCCGCGACGGCGCTACGCCGGCGATGGCCTAACTTGGCCGTCCGGGCACCATTTGAAACGAGGTCAAGCCCTGGAGGACGCTGGCGGCATGTGTAACCCATCCGGGCAATCGTGGTGAAGGATTTGGGCACAACTAGATCAGAACGGTGGCGAGAGCGGCTCGGGGCAACGGCGCATCGACGGCGCTCGCGTTCTGGGCGCTACGGGCGGCTAAAGGCTACTGCTGCTGGTGCAAAAGGACCAGAGTGATGGAGCGGAGCTCACCGGAGTAATGTGGGGGCCGGCGGTGCAACGGAGGAAGGACGGCGACGACGACCGGCGGCGGAAAGGTCGGGCTCCCGCGGAGGAAGGCGATGCCGGGGTGGCCGGGCCCTCTGGATGGTGGGAATTGCTCCGGGAGGTTCCTGCGAAGGAGATGGGGAGGTCAGCACGGCTCGGGAACCTTTGGCAGTGAGCAATCGCGGCGGCGGAAGGTCTCACCGTCGGTGGCTTCGGGTCAAATTCCGGCGAGCACAGGAACGGAGGACGCGAGCACGGCTAGGTGGTCTACTCTAGCACCTGGGCGGAGCTCCTGTGGGGTCTGGTCGGGGCTGGAGCGCAGGGGAACGGCGTGCCCGCGGCGGCGGGGCTCTGCCCGAGCGGAGGCAAGGCAGCGGCGCGTCTGGGGTTCGTGCGGGGCGGCGCTGGTGGTAGGAGATGGGTTCAAGGGTGGCGCAGGGAGATAAGAAGGGCAGGGCCAGGGGTCTCGGGGAGGGTCGTGGCGGGGGAGGGCCGGGGATCTCGGCCGTGCTGCGGCGCGGCCGTTGCGGGGAGGAGTTGCGGGAGGAGGGGGATGACAGGTGGGGCCGCCCTGGCAGTGGGAGGAGGGAGGAGAGGGCGCTCGGGCGGGGAGCAGAGGGAAAACGGGCCGAGCGGCCGTGCGCAGCCCGTGCGGGGAGGGAAGAGAAGAGGGGAGAGCTGGGCCGCGGGTGAGGAAGAGGAAATGGGCCGGCGTGGCCCATGCGGGGAAAAGAGGAGAGAGAGGGCCCGAGAGAAGAGAGAGGAAAGGAAAGTGGGCCGGGCTGAGAGAGGCTTTGGGCTGGTTTCCTTCCCTCTTCTTTTCCTTTCTCTTTTCTAACCTCACACCAAATCAAACAAATCTAATTGAATTCAAAATACCATTTGAATTCAAACCTATAAACTCAACACAATTAAAACAATGCTGCAGCATGAGTGCACAAACAATTTAATCCTATGATAACTTTTATTTTCTTGCGTTATAAATTACTTTAAATGCGAGATAAATTAGAGAAAATCCTGGAAAATTTATTTAAGCCCAAATAAATTCATTAAAATTTGGGGAAAATACATTAGGGTGTTACACCTTCTGAATCTCCCGTTGTATGTGTCGACTTGTTTTGTTCATGGCGGGGTTGCTCTGGTCCTAAATGCTGAAAAACTGAGGCGCTTCTTGTATCTTGCTTCTAAGAATTGCATTCTAGACAATCCTCAAGGGTAGGTAGTCTTTTCATACCGGAATCCTAGCAATATTTGAAGAACGGGCAATGCCAATGATCTCGTGTATCCTCTCGCTTCCTGAGGCGTTTCCCAGTGCGTCGCTCATACTCTTCTTCTTCGGTCTCTCGTTGGAGACGCAGTTGATACTGATGCTGGTATTTTCTCAGGAGATGAGAAGAAACTGGTCGTTGATTTCTGACATGCCTGACCAGTTCTTCGGTGATGTAGCCTCTTTCTTCTTTTTGGGGCCGATCATGGGAATCGGCCTCTTGCCTCATATGCTGACGTGATGCATGCCCTGCCATGTTGATACCGAACGTGAAATCCAGCTGACGACGCGTTGATCGGTCGTACCCTTCCACCATATTTACGTTCAGGAACGGTTGAGTATCAACCTTCATGGCATACTGTCCTAAAATTAATCGGCCTTGTTCAATGGCCGATTGTATCTGTCGCCGGAGTTCCTTGCAGTCATTGGTGCCGTGGGTGAAAGAATTATGCCACTTACAGTATGACCTCCCCTGGAGCTCCTGGGCTGTTGGGATCTTGAAACCTTCAGGGAACTTCAGCTGCTTTTCCTTCAAAAGCAAGTCGAATATCTTGTAACACCCTAATGTAAATTTCCAAATTTTTAATGAATTATTTTTTGGCTTAAATACAATTTCTAAGGTTTCTCTTGATTTATCTTGCATTTAAATTAAGTTTATACCGCAAGTAATTAAAATTTATTCTAGGAACAACATGTTTGTGCATTCATGCTGGTGCATTTCTTTTGTTTGCTTGAATAGTTGAGGTTGAATTCAAATTCCATTTGAATTCACATGAATTTTAGTTTGGAAATCAGGAAAAGAAATAGAAAAGGGAAAGGAAAGAGAGAGAAGAAGACAGCCCAACAGCAGCCCGGCCTGCTCTCCTTCCCTCTCTCCCTCTTGGGCCTGTTCTTTTCTCCGCGGCCCATTTCCCCTCTCCCCTCTTTCCCCTTCTCCCCGCGTGGGCCACGCTCGGCCCAGTTCTCCCCCTGCCCCAGCCCGAGCGCGACCCCTCCCCCTCCTTCTCTCTGACCTGGTGGCCCCACTGGTTAGACTCCTCTCCCCCCTCACGCCCCTCCTCTGTTATACCCTCCGCCGGTCCGGCCGCCCGTCGCTGGCCGTGGCCCCGCTTCGCCGCACCCCTGGGTCCTTCTAGAAGCGCGCCCGTGCTTGGATTGGGACGAGCCGCAACGACCCCGTGAGAAGCGGGAGCTCTGTTGTTCGGCTGACCCGCACGCCGAGGCTGCCAGCCCGCACTCTTCTTATCCGCAGCCGCCCCTTGGGCCACCCTAAGCCGCCGCAAAACCCCAGCGCACCTGAGCCCCGGCATTGCCTGTTCGCCGTTCGGATTTGAGCAGCCGCCGACATTGCCGCCCCTGCGCCGCCGCAATTCACCCTTGCCGGCGCATCTTCTGGCCCTCTAACCCCAGCACGACCTTCCCCGCCCACGTGCGCCGCTGACCGAAGTACCAGGACGCCCAGAGCGCACCCCGGTGTCCACCCCCACGAGCACCGGTCATTTCCTCGCCGCCGGACCTCGCCGAGGTCATCTCTCCGTCACGTCCCCGGCCAATTCCAACCTCGGTGAGCATCACATCCTTCCCCGGAACTTCAGCGCTAGCCGTCTTGGATCGTAGGTCCCCCTATGCATGGGAACACTTACGCGCCAGCGACGTCCGCCATGCAGAGCCGCCCCTCGCCGGCACAGGTCACACACCGGACTGTCCGGTTTGAGGAACCGGACTGTCCGGGGGTGCCAGACTGTCCGGTTTGAGGAACCGGACTGTCCGGGGGTGCCGGACTGTCCGGATTGAGGAACCGGACTGTCCGATTCATGTGACACTCAGGTAATTAGTTGGGTTATACCTTAGATTTTAAGCATGTTTGTATGTTCAAAGTTTGGCAAAAATATACTTTATGTAAGCAATGCTATGAAAGAAAGGATGTTTATGTAATTAATATTAATTAAAGGCCCTTTTATGCAAAATGGATGGAGATGAGGGAAAAGTTTAAAAGCATAAGGGTTATTTTGCAAAAAGTAGTATCTGTGGTCAAATTGTAAAAATATATGTGAAATTACCATAGGATGTATGTGCAAAAGTAATTTTACTTAGGGATTTACATAAAACATGAAATTATTACTAAGTTCATTTTAACTCAAAAACTATTGCTCAATTGTAGATGAACCTTAAAGAGAAGTTGTAGGGTTTGAAAAACCATGCACTTTTGATTTTTGAACCATCTTCATTTGAGCATTGGTTTAAAAGTTACAAGCCCTTTACAGTAAGGCCCCTGTCTTTCTCTGAAATCACAGATTAGTCCTTGAGTCAGTTCATCCCTTCTTCCTCAGGCGCTCTGCCCCCCCCCTGCTCTGCCTCCCCTGCTCTTCTGTCGCCGGCGTAATGCGCCGCCCCGGCTTCACCGCCGGCCACCTCCCGTGTTCCTCCCCCTGCCACGCGTTGCCGCCCCACCCCCTCACCGCTTAAGCCCTCCCCTGCTGGCATTTCGCCTGCGCGCCACGGCGCCTGCGGCACTGCCGCACCGCCGCCGGCGCCCCTCCTGTCGCCGCCGCAAAACCCCGCGGCAAACCTTATCCCCTCCCCTCTCTTCTGCCCTACGGCGCCAGTGAGCCACCACCACCCCGTTCGGCTATAAAAGGACTGCCCAGGGCAACTCGCGCGCGTACAGAACCGCCCCTCCTCCATTGCCGCCGCCGTGAAGCTTGGGTCGCCGTGGAACTCCCTCTTCCGTTCCTCTCCTTCCCAAATTGACCACGCCGTGAGCTTCCCCGTGCCCTACCGAGCCTCCCCAGCCAGTCCTCTTCCACCCCCGCCCACCAGAAGTCCTCCGCCGCCGTGCGCCACCGGCCGCCGGCCCTGCCCTCCGCGGGTAGCCCTCCTCCGACCGCCTTGACCCCCTCCGAGACCACCCACAGGTAGCCCTAGGCCCCCTCGTGCTCCTCCTCTCTTTTCCCCTCACCACCGGCGACCTCACCGGCCGGAATTTGGCCGGGCAGGAGCTTCCTCACCGCCGGCCATGGCTCTGGGCTTGATTGCTTGCTGCGTTTTCTTTTCAGGGGGTTAACTGTAAAATGCAGGGACTAGTTTGCAAGGAGTATCTGTTATTTCATGTGAGGGTCTATTCTGTCTTGTAAAATTCCTAACAATTCGTAGAAAAATCAAAAAATAGTGAAATCAATTTTGTTAGAAAATAGATTTCAAACTCTATGATTTTCGTTAATAGAGTTTAGTGTGAAACAAAATATTTTTGCCTTTATTAAACATCTAAGATTAAGGGGTAATACACATGTGACCTTGTCATTTCATGCTCTTTTGTTTATCTTTAAGATTAGCATGAATGTTCTTTAAGTCCTAAGTGACCTTGTGCAATTTCAAACTCCACAGTTAATTTAAACTTAACATCTTTAATTTGAGCTTTCAAATTTAAAATAAACCTAATGTATAACCTATTCTAATTGGAATCTTAGTATTCACTAATGTAATGTTTTATGATGCTAATATATAATCAAGTTTCTATGATCTTTTATTTAAAGTTTTGAAATCAAATTTTAGTTTATTTCAAATTTAACCCAAAGGTTTAATTTATATTACAATAAAATTTTACCATATCTTATAAATGGTGTTTCAAATCTAAACCCTCTTTATTCTATACATGTTTGTGTGCTATTGGATGTGATATAATATTTGAATTTTAAATTTAAAATTCACCTCATTAATGTATTGCATTTCATATAGAATCAACGACACTCGACGACGGGGACTACGAATTGGTCTTAGGACAAGACCAAGGCTTTCCAGAAGACCCAGCACAAGTCGTCGAAGGTCTAACTGAAGCTCCGAACCCGAGTTCGGAAATCTCTGACTTTCCTGCCCCTACCCCTGCTCCCGAAGGCAAGCCCCGGACATATTCCACTATTTTATTTACTCTGCAATCTATATCTATCTATATTATATCTTGCATTAGGTCTAGGAATTGTGGTGAAACCCTAGATGCATAAATCCTAGGAATCCAAAGTAATGCTCCCGAGTCCTTATCGGATAGATGCTCCGCTAATAGGACCGGTAGAAGTCGGGTGATTTCCTGTCACTCGCGCGATATAGGAGTTGCATGTTTACATTTCTGCAACCACTATAAGGATGATGGACAGGGTCATGTGTTGTGTCATGACCTGGAAGTTTACCCTGTCTGTTTTGATGAAAAGTTTTAAGGCCGAAATGTTTGGTAGTGGTGGCTAAGTTTTTGAAAGTACTAGCCACATGCCGCGAAATATGGTAAGCGGTAAGCCTAGTAACCAATCGGCCCGGCAAGTGGACATACCTCCCACCACTCGATTTTACGTTATGTATACACGCACCGACGTGCGGGAGTACGTTCTGCAAGGCAGACAGGAATACGGTTTTTGTAGTCGCGCTACAGACGTATGTCCTGTACACATTGGGTGTGCGTACGGTCCTGCAGTCGCTTGTGGTGGACCTGATCCACGACCCGGAATGAAAGGCAAACGGTTGCTTCGGAATGATCATTGGATCTTCCAAGCGTGTGTGTTAGGTTTACCTTGCAAGGTTAAATTCGATTCGAATCGTCCGCCTCTCACGATGCTTGAGACTGCTTATCCCTTCTGCCACATTGAGTAAGAAGTGGAACTAATGATGGATAATCTTGATGGATGATAATCACTACCTTGCTTGCTTAGTGTAGGTGCTAATCTAGAATAAATACTCAACTAGAAAATGAGAGCTAAAACTTGAAAATAGTTCATACTCTTTGTTACTTTTCAGCTGAAAATAAACCCAGAGCCTTTACAATGCCTTCATGAGTCTAGTTATGGGCTAAGTATACCCAATCCCGGGTAAGCCTTGCTGAGTATTAGAATACTCAGCCTTGCCAATGTTTGTTTCAGGTATAACCTACGAGAACCCCACGGACAACCTTGGGTGGCCAACGTCCGTTCCGTTTGGCTGGTCCGTGGAGTGGGACCCGTCCCCGGCCGGCACTGACCCTCCGGAGTGACACCAGGCCCTGGGCTAAGCTTGGCGTCCGTCTTCGCAACGTGTGTAGTCGCGTAAAACTTTTTCTTCCGCTGTGAGTTTAGACAAGCTGTTATGCTTGTCAGTTGAACATGGTTATGTATAAGTTTACTTATCTTTGAAACTCGGTTGTAATAATGCTGTATGGTTGTAAATTAAAAGTTGATGAGCTATTCTGTGATGTGAACTCGCCTTCGTGCGAGATAAACCTGCTTCGATCCTGCTGAACCGTGGTTGAATCGGGCGGAGACCCGACAGACCAAAGGATTGTTCCGTTTGAAGTGCGTTAAGCCGATTGCAGTTGTACGGCGATCAATAGCGCACTTGAGCCGGAATAATTCGACCGGTTCTGCCACAGCTGGTATCAGAGCTGTAGGTTTATCTTTACATCTAGAATAGCTCTTAAAAGGTGTTTTCTGGATAACAGTTTGCCAACAAATGAGTTTACAAAATACGTTGGATCCGTTAAGGTTGTGCTTAGAACGTAAAGCCCTAAGGGTTTATATGGGAAAGTATCAGGTGGCTAATGGTATCTATATATATGTATAGGTAGATCTGACTTGCAGCACTACTTTCTGTCAAAACTTAAATTTCTGCACAACCCAACCTTACTTCCTGTAACGACATCTACGAACGGAGGTAAGAAGGTAAGGATCCTCAGCCAACTGAGGGAGCTTGGCCTTCCCGTCGGTGATGCGAACCGAACGCTGTTTCTCAAGCAGTGGCCTACTTGAGATGCTGCCAATATACCAACTTAGGTTGATTATATTGGGAGTATATGGTTCGGCGCAGGGTATGGCGATCGCTGTTCATACCCCCGCATATTGCGGTACCCCCGTGAATACGTTGTTTCGATAACGTATGTTAACGTTGTCTGTACGGCGGTAATTGTACAGATGCTGTTTCTATAGTGAACAGTAATGTTTGGGGACGCTTTCATGTCGTGCTGCCATGAAAGGTTCACGAGATATATATATCTGTGTTTTCTTCTGCAGGTACACTAATCACGTTCACGCTATTAGGACGCGTAGGGTTTACCGACTAGTTATATATAGTGAGAGACGTATGGTTATGCCACCGAAATTGACTACGTAAGTCCGAAAATATTCGGCAGTTGTTTTGGTTGTGAGGGCGAGTAGCGCGTGCATACATCTTTTTTTCAATGAAAGAATTTTATACATCATAGTTATGCCATTTGTTTTTGGAATGGGGTAATGAAGAGTTAAGGATAGCTTTAAGTTGGGTATCTTATATGAGATCTTAGTTTTCCATCTAATTTCCAGCCTTTGCTGTTATCAAATTGGTTATCTTGATCTGTTTATCTTGTATTCTCCTAACAAGATAACAAGTTTTACCATTTGCATCCTGGTCGCAGATGGCAGCACCTTCCAATGTTTTCTGGGATCCGGAAGGGCATCTCCACACCAATGCCCTTCACTGGGAGGGTTTTCCCCGCTTGCTATGGGAATCTTTGCAGGCTTTCCATTATACAGAACCCCTCAGTATGACGCTGTTGAACATGTGGAAGACGGAATCCATAGGGCCTATGTGAGGATGAGTATACCTCAGCATCCTTTCCGTTCACGATGGCAGCCTATTGAGATTAGTACGACGGGCTACAGAATTATGGACGCCATTGAAGCAGCAGCCCTAGAAGCCATTTATGCTTTTTGCAGTCAACACCCCGAGGAAGTTGTAGGACAACCTATAGGTTTGTTCGCCACAACAGATCCTAGTGAAGTGGAGCAAGATCTCAGAATAATTCCTGAAAGTCATAGGCTGGAAGGTCCACCAAAAGAAGTGGTGCAAGGAATGAGACGTTATACGAGTATACAATACCACTATCATATGTTGCTACGCCGTGAAATAAGCCATCTGATCACTGCTGCGCGAAGTTTTCACGGAGACGCTGCCAGGTACTTTACCCAGGCCGATCAACTTCAAGCAGTGGTACTTGAGAAGAATGGAATAATCGCTACTCAAAACGAGACCATCCATCATCGTGAAGATCAGATCAACGAGAGTGATCACATAATCACTCAGCGGGATACTGTTATTGAGTTTCTACAGGCACAAGTTCAAGATCTGATCCTTGCAGTGGATGATGCTCAAGCTCAGATTGAAGAATTGCAGCAGCCCCCGATTCCTCCCGTTGCACCTGCAGCACCTGAAGCTGAAGAGGAAGATCCCGAGGAGATCGAAGGAGTCTCGAACTTGATTCTGAGCATGGGGATCCAGTCGTCAGTCCCCATCATTCCTCCTCTGGAAGCCAGTCATCAGTGGGCAATTTTGATGACTTTTAGTCATAGTGACAGCGTGGTGGATTAGATGTAATAAATGTATAAGATGTAACATAAGTAGTGGGTAGAACATCTAGTTATAAAGCCACTTGTTGTATATGTGGCATGTATTTTTGGGTAAAAGTTTGTAACCTTGGGAGTGTACTGATGTAAGATAGTAGTATATTTATAGTAATCCAAATCCTAAGTTTCGGTTATCTTGCTCAACATCTGTGTACCTGTTATAAGTAGATTGAATGGAGCATATGCATTACATTTCAGCTGGATAAATTGCATATTATCTGAAATTGGAGCAAGATTATGGTTGATAATGGATGTCTCCTTTATTTCAGATGGTTGGAGCTACTCGAGGAACCCCGGAAGGATTCCGGGCAGGACAACCTGGTAGTTCTCAGCAACCACCACCGCCACCTCCGAACTTGGCCGAGGTTATGGCCCGGCAAACCGAGCTTCTAAATCAACTTGTACAAGCTCAGATGGGCCATTTCCAGCAGCAACCTCGAGGCCGAGGAGAACCTCTATCGGCCACTTATCAAGACTTTCTCAGCACCCAACCTCCACTATTCCACAAGGCCGAGGAGCCTTTAGATGCGGATGCCTGGTTGCGGACCATTGAGTCCAAGTTCGCCTTATTGTCCGCTCCATGTTCAGAGGAGAACAAAGTGCTCTTCGCCGCCCAGCAACTTCGAGGCCATGCACGTCTTTGGTGGGACCAGTTTCATGCAATGCAACCCGCCGAACACGTGGTCAATTGGGATGAGTTTCGGACTGCATTCCGTGCACATCATATACCAGCAGGACTCATTGAGCGGAAGCTCAATGAATTTCTAAGCCTGACCCAAGGTACCCGTACGGTTACACAGTATGCACAGGTTTTCAATCACCTGTGCCAGTATGCGGGATCACATGCGGACACTGATGCCCGCAAATGTGATCGCTTCCGTCGAGGCCTAAACACCAAGCTCAAAGAATGGTTGAATTTAGTGAAGGCCAACGATTTCAATGAGTTGGTCAACATGGCCATTACTCAGGAAGATTGCATCGCCGCCCATAGAGCGGAAAAGAAACGAAAAGCACCCACAGGGCCTGCAACTCCACAGTCGCCGCGATATCGGTTGGTCCCGAGTAATGCCCCCGAGCTCTGCCTCGAGGCAATATCTCAGGCAGATGGGTAGCCCGCCCTCCCCAGCAAGCACAATTCAATCGACCACCCCTGCCACAAAATCAGCAACAACCTCAACAAGGTCTGCGGCCGAGCTTTCCGCCAGCTACTCCAGGAAACAACAATAATCGTTGTTTCAATTGCGGAAGCCCGTCCCACTTCATTAAGGATTGCCCTCAACCTAGGAAATCATTCCAAGGGCAAACATCTGGTCCAAACTACAAGGGCAAGGGTAAGAAACAAGTGGTGCAGGTCCGACAAGGGAGGGTGAATCTCACTACACTCTCCGAACTCCCTGAAGGGGCACCGATAATGATGGGTACATTTTCTATTAACCATCATCCCGTTATTGTTCTTTTTGATTCCGGTGCTACCCATAGTTTTATCAGTAAAGAATGTGGAAGTAAAGTAGGATTGGATATGTACCCTACTAAAGAAGATTATAAGATAATCACTCCTGGTGGGAAAACCCTATCAAATCAAATCTGTATGAAAGTACCACTTCTATTGGGTAGTCAGGTAATAAAAGCAGATTTACTTCTGTTAGACCTAAAGGGAATGGATGTCCTTTTAGGAATGAACTGGATGGCACAGCACCATGTGTCTTTGGATATCTCTTCTCGCACTGTGGAGATAGATTCACTCGAACACGAACCTACCATCCTCTATCTTCCACAACCAAAATCATTTAACTCTTGCACCTATGCTGCATCTAAGGCCAAACTTGAGGATATTCCAGTCGTTTGTGAATATCCAGATGTTTTTCCAGACGATTTGCCTGGAATGCCTCCAGACAGAGATATCGAGTTCATCATAGAACTCCAACCTGGTACAGCCCCTATCTCTAAGAGACCCTACCGAATGCCTCCTAATGAATTAGCCGAGTTAAAAACCCAACTCCAAGATCTTTTAGACAAAGGCTTTATTCGTCCCAGTGCATCACCATGGGGTTGTCCAGCTCTATTTGTGAAAAAGAAAGACAACAGCTTAAGGCTGTGTGTTGATTATCGTCCTCTCAATGCGGTGACTATCAAAAATAAGTACCCTTTACCCCGCATTGATATCCTCTTTGATCAACTAGCCGGAGCTAAGGTGTTTTCTAAAATAGATCTTCGTTCCGGCTACCACCAAATTAAGATTCGGCCTAGTGATATTCCAAAAACAGCCTTCTCCACTCGGTATGGTCTATACGAGTATCTCGTCATGTCGTTCGGTCTCACTAATGCCCCAGCCTATTTCATGTACCTCATGAATTCTGTCTTCATGCAAGAACTCGACAAGTTTGTCGTAGTCTTTATTGATGACATCTTGATCTATTCTAAAACTCCAGAAGATCATACTAAGCATCTCCATGTCATCCTTCAGCGATTAAGAGACCACCACCTGTATGCCAAATTCTCTAAATGTGAATTTTGGCTAGATACAGTCAAATTCCTAGGCCATACCATTTCTGGTGACGGAATATCCGTCGATCCCAGTAAAGTACAAGAAGTGATGGACTGGAAACCTCCGACCTCCGTCCATCAAATTCGTAGTTTTCTCGGTCTAGCTGGCTATTATCGCCGTTTTATTCCTGACTTTTCCAGAATAGCCAAACCTATGACCGAACTACTAAAGAAAGGTGTGAAATTTTCCTGGGATCAAAAATGCGAAGATGCATTTCATACCCTTAGAAATCATCTTACGACTGCACCAGTCTTAGCTCAACCAGATGTCTCAAAACCTTTTGACATCTATTGTGATGCATCAGGAACTGGACTTGGTTGTGTACTTATGCAAGACAACCGAGTCATTGCATATGCATCACGAGCACTTAGGGTTCATGAACAAAACTACCCTACTCATGATCTCGAACTTGCAGCGGTTATTCATGCCCTAAAGATCTGGAGACATCATCTAATGGGTACGAAATGCCATATCTATACTGATCATAAAAGCCTCAAGTACATCTTTACCCAGGCAGATTTAAACATGAGGCAAAGGCGCTGGTTAGAACTTATCAAGGATTATGACTTGGAAGTGCATTATCATCCGGGCAAGGCCAATGTCGTTGCAGATGCCCTTAGTCGCAAAGCACATTGTCCTTGCCTATTCATTCAAGCATTTAATGAAACTCTCTGTTGGGAAATGAGTAAACTTAATCTAGAGATCGTTTCCCAAGGTGACTTAAACCATATCTCGGTTGAAGCCACACTCAGAGATAATATTGTTCTAGCACAACAGCGTAATGAAGGGGTTAAAATCATCAAGCAGAAAATAACCCAAGGTGAAGGGAAGTATAAGTGCTTCCGAGTAGATCCTGAAGGAGTTTTATGGTTCAATGAGCGTATTGTTGTACCGAAAGACCATAAACTCCGAAAATGAATAATGGATGAGGCCCATCTATCCAAATTCTCTATACATCCTGGCAGTACAAAAATGTATCAGGATCTGAAACAGAATTTTTGGTGGACTCGTATGAGACGAGAAATAGCTAAGTATGTGTCAGAATGTGACATCTGCCAAAGAGTCAAAGCCAGTCATTTGAAGACTGCTGGTATTCTTCAACCTCTACCCATTCCCTCGTGGAAGTGGGAGGATATCAGTATGGACTTTATTGTTGGCCTACCCAACACTTCTCGGAGGCATGACTCTATTTGGGTAATCGTTGAATCGATTAACCAAGACGGCACATTTTCTCCCTGTGCATACCACATATAATGCTAAAAGGTATGCTGAGATTTATCTGGATCAGATTATTCGACTCCATGGAGTACCTAAAACGATCATTTCAGATCGTGGAGCGCAATTTGTCGCTAGGTTCTGGGAGCAACTTCATGAGGCTCTTGGGACTAAATTAATTCGAAGCTCCGCCTATCATCCTCAAACGGATGGGCAAACTGAGCGAATAAATCAGATTCTAGAAGATATGCTCAGAGCTTGTGTACTCCAATTTGACAAAAATTGGGATAAGTACTTGTCGCTAGCAGAATTTTCTTATAACAATAGCTATCAGACAAGTATTAAAATGGCCCCATTTGAAGCATTATACGGTCGCCGATGCCAAACTCCTTTGAATTGGTCACAAACCGGCGAACGTAAAATTTTTGGACCCGATCTAGTTGTAGAAGCAGAGGATAAAGTCAAGCTTATCCAGGACAATCTAAAGGCCGCCCAATCTCGACAGAAAAGCTACGCTGATATACGAAGAAGACCATTACAGTTTTATGTCGGAGACTTCGTATATCTTCGAGTATCTCCATTCGAGGTGTTCAAAGATTCGGTGTAAAAGGGAAACTTGCTCCTCGATACATCGGACCCTTTGAAATCCTTGAAATTTGTGGACCTGTAGCTTATCGTCTCAACTTCCTTCTCAATTAGCGGCCATCCATAACATCTTTCATGTATCCCAACTCAGAAAGTGTGTTAAAATCCCCACCGAGATCATCGATTCTCAAGCTATCGAAATCGAACAGATCTGACCTATACAGAACAACCTATCAGAATTCTCGACACGAAAGAAAGAAGTACCAGAAGAAAAACCACTAAAATGTACAAGGTTCAATGGAACCATCATACAGAGGAAGAGGCAACGTGGGAAACCGAATCTTATCTTCAACACCACTTTCCCGATTTCTTCCAAATCAATCTTCGAGCTTGGTCTTTCTATCTCATCCTGCTTCAGAATCTCGAGACGAGATTCTTTTTAGGGGGGAAGGCTGTGACACTCAGGTAATTAGTTGGGTTATACCTTAGATTTTAAGCATGTTTGTATGTTCAAAGTTTGGCAAAAATATACTTTATGTAAGCAATGCTATGAAAGAAAGGATGTTTATGTAATTAATATTAATTAAAGGCCTTTTATGCAAAATGGATGGAGATGAGGGAAAAGTTTAAAAGCATAAGGGTTATTTTGCAAAAAGTAGTATCTGTGGTCAAATTGTAAAAATATATGTGAAATTACCATAGGATGTATGTGCAAAAGTAATTTTACTTAGGGATTTACATAAAACATGAAATTATTACTAAGTTCATTTTAACTCAAAAACTATTGCTCAATTGTAGATGAACCTTAAAGAGAAGTTGTAGGTTTGAAAAACCATGCACTTTTGATTTTTGAACCATCTTCATTTGAGCATTGGTTTAAAAGTTACAAGCCCTTTACAGTAAGGCCCCTGTCTTTCTCTGAAATCACAGATTAGTCCTTGAGTCAGTTCATCCCTTCTTCCTCAGGCGCTCTGCCCCCCTGCTCTGCCTCCCCTGCTCTTCTGTCGCCGGCGTAATGCGCCGCCCCGGCTTCACCGCCGGCCACCTCCCGTGTTCCTCCCCCTGCCACGCGTTGCCGCCCCACCCCCCTCACCGCTTAAGCCCTCCCCTGCTGGCATTTCGCCTGCGCGCCACGGCGCCTGCGGCACTGCCGCACCGCCGCCGGCGCCCCTCCTGTCGCCGCCGCAAAACCCCGCAAACCTTATCCCCTCCCCTCTCTTCTGCCCTACGGCGCCAGTGAGCCACCACCACCCGTTCGGCTATAAAAGGACTGCCCAGGGCAACTCGCGCGCGTACAGAACCGCCCCTCCTCCATTGCCGCCGTGAGCTCGGGTCGCCGTGGAACTCCCTCTTCCGTTCCTCTCCTTCCCAAATTGACCACGCCGTGAGCTTCCCCGTGCCCTACCGAGCCTCCCCAGCCAGTCCTCTTCCACCCCCGCCCACCGAAGCCTCCGCCGCCGTGCGCCACCGGCCGCCGGCCCTGCCCTCCGCGGGTAGCCCTCCTCCGACCGCCTTGACCCCCCGAGACCACCCACAGGTAGCCCTAGGCCCCCTCGTGCTCCTCCTCTCTTTTCCCCTCACCACCGGCGACCTCACGGCCGGATTTGGCCGGCAGGAGCTTCCTCACCGCCGGCCATGGCTCTGGGCTTGATTGCTTGCTGCGTTTTCTTTCAGGGGTTAACTGTAAAATGCAGGGACTAGTTTGCAAGGAGTATCTGTTATTTCATGTGAGGGTCTATTCTGTCTTGTAAAATTCCTAACAATTCGTAGAAAAATCAAAAAATAGTGAAATCAATTTTGTTAGAAAATAGATTTCAAACTCTATGATTTTCGTTAATAGAGTTTAGTGTGAAACAAAATATTTTTGCCTTTATTAAACATCTAAGATTAAGGGGTAATACACATGTGACCTTGTCATTTCATGCTCTTTTGTTTATCTTTAAGATTAGCATGAATGTTCTTTAAGTCCTAAGTACTTTGTGCAATTTCAAACTCAGTTAATTTAAACTTAACATCTTTAATTTGAACTTTCAAATTTAAAATAAACCTAATGTATAACCTATTCTAATTGGAATCTTA